>NW_026938997.1:0-87440 GCF_032062105.1 Saccostrea cuccullata | reverse complement strand
AATACCCTGGTACTTCTTCCTCTCTATTGTACGCGTGCGCAGGAAAGAGTTTAATAAGTTTCCATAGTTACCATGGTCTCAGGTATCCACGAATGAATGTAAGAAGACCAAAAAAATTAATTTAATCTTTTTTAAAAAGTTGTTAGAACATATTTCTTACCTTTGCATGCTCCAGTTGAATGTTGTTTACAAGTTTGAGGTAAAAATAAGAGTTGCATGACCTTGACATATATGAAACAACGAAACGGTAGATACAACCTTTATTTTTCCGGCACTTATATTGTTCAGACATTTCTTGCAGTTTAATTGTCATATATTCGCTAATTACTCATAATTTTCATAAATCTTTCTCTGTATGCTACAGATATCTTAAAATTACGGTATGATTTTGACTCACAGTACCACTTTAATGATGCCCCAACATCGGTTCACATCGGCCTAGTAGTCCTTAAAGTATCGGTCACATTATCCAGCGATGGGTGTTCGATGGGCAAGCAATTTATTTTATGAAAATGGCTTGGTTCCCGGCCGGACATACAAAGGCCCAGCGATGCATCGCTAATCATAAAACGATGTTCCAGGATAATCGGTCGACGTATATTACATCGCTCATATATTGATGAACATCTTTCATACATCGGTCGACTACGGGCCAATGTTTGATCGAACATCGACCGATGATCGGCCGTTATCTGTTAAACACCACTCAACCCCCCCTCCCCCCCCCCCCCCCCCCCCGATGACCTCAGATTCAACGGATTTTGGACGGTGCTCGACCAGACATCGGCCGATTCTTGAAAGATGTTTAATGATGGGTTGTCGATGAGAAATGATGTGAGGCATCGTTGGAGACATCGCTGAATTTTAAATACGAATTATTTCCTACCGATGAGCCCACCGATTCGCAAAATCGCCCCAGTCACCGTCCGATCACTAGTGGTGATCAGCCGGCAACCACGCCATTTTCATAAAAAAGCGCATCGGTGTCTCATCGTATACCCCATCGCTGGATAATGTGACTGATACTCTAGGCAGTATTTCTGATGGATGATTAGCTTGGATGTTAATATTCTGCCGAGGAAGAAACCCGGTAAAAAAAGCTAGAATATCATATGCATACATCAAACATGTACAGGAGGGTCATTTAGGTAAACAGGGATCCATTGATATTTCAAGACATCAGATGTTGATGTAAGAATATCAACGGTTCCGTTTAAATTTTTTCAGTTATTGCCCTAGACACATTAACCGGCCGGTGGCCGTAGACCGGTGGTAATTCGTGGTGTGAGCAATGTCTAAACATCGGTCCCCATCGACCTAGTATCAGTCACATTATCTAGCGATGAGGTAACCGTATACGATGGACAACCAACACATTGTTTATGCCTAGGTCACATTTGCCGGCCGGTAGCCGTAGACCGGTGGTAATCGGTGGTAATCCGTGGTGTTAGCGATGCCCCAACATCTGTCCACGTCGGCCTACTAATCCTTAAAGTATCAGTCACATTATCCAGCGATGGGTATACGATGGGCAACCAATGCTTTTTATGATAAAAATGGCGTGGTTGCCGGCTGGACTTTCAAAGGCCCAGCGATGCATTGCTAATCAAAAAACGATATTCCAGGATAATCGGCCGATGTATATTCCATCGGTCATACATTGGTAAACATTGTTCGTATATCGGGCGACTACGGGCCAATGTTTGGTCGAAAATCGACCGGTGATCGGCAGTTATCTGTTGAACACCATTCAAACCCCCCGATGACATCTGATTCAACAGATATTGGACGATGCTCGGCCATACATCGGCCGATCCTTGAAAGATGTGTTAATGATGGGTTACCGATGAGGAGTGATGTGAGGCATCGTTGGAGACATCGCGGAATTTTAACTACGAATTATTTCCTACCGATGACCCCACCGATTCGCAAAATGGCCTCAGTCACCATCCGATCACTAGTGGTGATCAGCCGGCAACCACGCCATTTTCATAAAAAAAACGCATCGGTTTCTCATCGTATACCCCATCGCTGGATAATGTGACTGATACTTTATAGAGGATGCTTACTCTTCCATGGCTTAAATGCAACTTTTCGCAAATTCTAAGGATAACACCATGGCCATGTTTGCAAATGCTATATCCATCGTTAAAGTATCAGTCACACTAACCAGCGATGGGGTATACGATGAGAAATCGATGCTTTTTTCATAAAAACAGCGTGATTGCCGGCCGGACACCCATAATAATCGGACGGTCACTGATGCCATTTGGTAAAATCGGAGGGGTTCATTGCTACATAAGTTGTAGTTAAAAATCAGCAATGTCTGCACTGACGTCCCACATCGCTCCTCATCGGCAACCCATCTTTAACACATCTTTCAAGGATTGGCCAATGTATGGTGAATATGTCTCCGTCGAGTCTGAGGTCATCGGCGAGTTGATTGCAGGGCAACAAGCATTGGTCGATCATCGGTCGATGTTCAACCAAATATTGGCCCATAGTCGACCGACGTACGAACGATGTTCAGCAATAGCAATGTATGAGCAATGTAATATACATCATCCGATTACCTTTCACATGGAACATCGTTTTATGATAAGAAATTCATTGCTGGGCCTTTGTAAGTCCGGTCGGTAATAACGCCATTTTTATCAAAAACGCATTCCAGAAGTACGTCAGCAGGAAATTTTTCAAACATTGTTAAATACAAAAAATATTCCATCATTTCCTTCAAGACTCTACGAGAAGTTCTATAGTCTTTATCTCCTTCAAATTCTGCTATCTCTGAGAACGTGTTTTAGTAGCTGCTTTCATTTACTTCAATACAAACAATGCATCTTTAAAGTAATTTCGAAACCACCACAAACTACCAGAAATACAATTTTTATTTCTATAGGGACTTTTCAATTTTTTTTATTTCGGTAAATGAATGTCTACAATAAATATTTGATAATCTTCACTTATCCACTTCTTCCTTCAGCTACAACGATTTTGGAACCTGCATTAACGGACAAACCAAACGGACACTCCAGAAAACTAGATAAAACACGCAGGAACTGACCATTGCTATTAAGAATATGAACACAATGGTTGTTTGAATCCGCTATCAAAATTTGACCTTTAGCATCAGTAGCAATTATACCGAAAGGTCTGAATTCCCTACTCCTGTTAACAGACCACGGTATTTAAATCGCAGTTTTCCGGCTTAATTGACGACAACGACTGCCGCTGCATCGCAGTCAGCCACACAGATGTCTTGATTTTTGTTTTCTGTTAAGTATTTCACTCGCTTTCCGCAAGAATAAAGAGGTTGCCCATTATCATTGAACTGAATTGATTGTAGCAACACTGATTCCGAAAAGCAGTCTACTCTTGTCTGAGATTTATCAGCACTGACTACTACAACCAATAGTTCACACAAAGATGTAAAACAAATGTTTAATGGATGCCAATGAAAAGAATTAATCAACTTTTCTTCTCTGCCACTTTTCACAACATAAACAGTTTTTTATAGTCTACTGGAATAAGCAATGTCACCATGTCTTGTGATAGCTATATCATTAGGGTATTTGCATAATTTGGTATTAATTGTCCTTTGCATCACACCCTGAGTGTCGAAGCAGTTTATATTGCTACCCATTCCATTGACCCAAACCTCATCCTTTTGCCCAACAGCTCAGCTTCGAAGTCTTTTGAAACCTTCATTGATAATTTTCTTCAGTACAGGTTCTTGGAGAATTCCATCATCTTTGGGGATTTGTAGCGTGCATGTATTCATCTTCTTTTTTGACATAAGACTTTTGCGGTACCTTACTGAACTTTTCCGACTTTGAAATAAACTTGATAAACCGTGATAGGCTGAGAGAGAGAAAAACATCTTCAGTTTCTTCTTTCGCTTCACCTATCTCTGAAATTGTTTTTCTCAAGGTATTGTAAATTGACCTTTAAAGCTTGCAGTTGTGAATCTCTCATTTTAATTATTTGAATTTTGAAGATGTCTCTGACGATATTTATCTCTCTATGTCGTTCTTCAGCATGTTTCTCAACTCCTTGTATTATATCTTCATATTCTTCCTTTAAAGATTTCATCATGTTTTTGATGTCCTCCTCAATAAAAGCATAGGTAGGGAATATAATGTTTTTCATTTTATCCAAGTCACTTTCTATAGAATCTTGTTTAGACTTAAATACTTCATACAGACTTTTGAATCCATGTCTTTTGTGTTTTTCAGAGACTATACAGTTTAAACACACTGGCAGGTCACAGTCTTCACAATACATATCACATCTAGTGTTGTCATGGGCCTTGCAATCTGGAAACTTTGGAGATGTTTTCTTGGAGTCGTAAGAGACTATTTTGTGGTTGTCGTAGCCATCAGAAATATGTTCTCCGACACAGACAGGATAAATCTCACAAAGATGCTGGACTTCAGCAGTTTCACAAATCTCACAATATAACACATCTTGTCCTCTAAATCTTGGATCCATTTTATTTTACACTAAAACATTGAAAGAAATACTATCAATTATCAAAATTAGATTAAATAATAAAATGCGGACTTTATTTGTCGATTTTCTTTTGAGACCGTTATCACTGTTCCATTCGCCCTTTTCATTTTTTAGAGGTTTATATGTCGTAACATTACGACAAAAACAATACAAAAATCTCCAAATATACACATGCAAGGGCCAATATATGATCGTTCTTGAGAAGGGGGGCACCAAAAGAGAAAAAAATCAATTTAACTGCATATTTAAAGAAAAGTTTGCGGGAGGGTTTAAACTTCTTTACCTCCTTTTGTACCTTTTTTTACTCGAATATCCTTATTTCACTATTCTGCAAAATTACTGCTAAACTGTAAGATAGATATCCTTGTTTACCAGTCGCTCTCATCAGAAGCCATGGCAGTTCTGGCGTGATGCACTGAGTCTTGCGCTTGAAAATTTTACTCAGTGAAGTAGATCTTCGTGGATTATAAATAATTATGATGTATTATATCACTAAAAAAGGGGACTAACCATTTCCTACCCCCCTCCCCAGTTCCGAAACCTATGCACTGTCAGTCGTTTGGCCAGTTCCGAATTTGGATCAGTTCCAAAATATATTTAATTGAAGATCTAATTATCAATAAATTCAAAAGTCAAGTGTAAAACAAACTGATACCTATGGAATGAGTTATGAAGGCCTATTAATGAGTGCTTGAATTTTATAATATGTTAAATTTTGATTTTTTTGTCGTCTGTTTATGTTCTTTAAAAATATTATGAGTTGCAGTAATAATATATTTTTTAATTGCTAATTTAATTTTTTAAAATATGAAATAAGCAATAATATAGGAAAAATAGACGAAAAATTTTATTTTAAAAAGTCATTTCAATTTTAGATTTTTTAATGTGTTTCGCGAAAACTCATGATATTAATTCAAACAAAATTTCGAAAATTAAACAAGAGTATGTATACTAGTATTCAAAAATACTCTCAGATATGAAAATCAAATTGTTCCCATTTCTGAAGTTGAGAGACAGAATCATTTGGCCTTCAACCCCCTTAATCGAAATAACAAAATCAAATTAATAAGAAACTCCAAGCATTTATCTGAGAATAAGGATTTGAGATCCATTAAGTATTATAGAGACCACTTTAAAAATGTGAATTCTAATAACTGGATTATATTATGCTTAATATATTCTTCGTATATTTTTGGATATAAAAAGACTCAAAGAGTATAATAATTTGGAGAAGAACTAATTTTCTCACTCTGACTAGCAAAGATGGCTCTCAACACACAAACATAAAAGTAATTATTTTTCTGAATCCTATCTCTTTAAAATAAAATTATATTGTGTAAAATTTCACCGCCATTTTTTTCAAATATCCTTAAAATTTTGAATCTTTCTGGATCTGTTTAAAACTGAATGGACGTACGATGGGGTTATGACCTATCTTCCTACCAGAAAACTACTAGTATGTTTCAATTTACACAATCGTCTCTATGGTAAGATATTGTACAATTATTCACCAGTTTAGATTTATTATAATAATCTAATAAATTTATTAGATTTATTATTTTTATTTTTAAATAAAAACAGAAGAAACCAAGAGTGGCGATTTAACAATTATACTATTGCCTTTAAGTTTTCGCTTGATAAGATAAATTCAATGAGTCATAGAGCAAAGTCACAAAGTTTGACTTAGAACTGAACAAATAAATACAAATTATACAGATATTTGGCATTATATAATCTTCACATATACAGTGAAACAGTTTTTAGATTCGATTTGAGGAGATTTTGTATTTTTTAAGTTGACTTATTTTTTTATTGACTTTTGATATTTTGTTCGTTCTCTTTATGTGTTTCATTTGAAGTAAAAGAGGAAGAAGATAAACAGATCAGTTTTATATTTTAATCTTTACATTAATAATTTTTACAATAGCGGGTAAAATTCGGTCTGATGCACATGGTTCCGCCATTACACCGTCTCCAACGCGGATAGCACCAGTCTCCCCTACCTAATAAATAAACACAACGTGTTACATTGACATTATCTCCCCGACCTAATAAATAAACACAACGTGTTACATTGACATTATCTCCCCTACCTAATAAATAAACACAACGTGTTACAATGGCAATATCTCCCCTACCTAATACGTTTTATTTCCACTATTGAAGAGTTATAGTTCTTAGTGTGCTTTTATTGTGAAAAAGTCGGAGAATGTACGAATTTGGGGACAAACGTAACATAAACATGTATAAACAACATATTGAATGTCGATGAACAAATCCTAACAAAATGTATATGAAATATTTTATTGATGTGGACTCTATTTTTATCACGAGTAGAGATGCAAGGATATTAAAGTACATCTGCTGGTGATTGTATGTATCTATTTATCGTAATGATACATCTAAAGTCAATACACATACCTCGGAAATATCGTAATTTTATTAAGTGACGATAAAGTTTTTGCTGTTTTTAATGTCTTTTAGTTGTTCTATCCTTTAGTTAGACTAAGACTAACAAATGCACTTAACATTTAAATTGGATAGATACTGGCATGTTTTTTATTATCCGCAATGCCATGCTGTCCCAGTCAGACGACCAAACGCGACTCTAATTCTGAAGAGTTCACAAATGGAAATATAACGTATTAATACACACAGCGTGTTACAATGGCATTATCTCCCCTACCTAAAAAATAAACACAACGTGTTACAATGGCATTATCTCCCCTACCTAATTAATACACACAGTGTGTTACAATGGCATTATCTCCCCTACCTAAAAAATAAACACAACGTGTTACAATGGCATTAACTCCCCTACCTGATAAATAAACACAACGTGCTACAATGGCATTATCTCCCCTACCTAATTAATACACACAGCGTGTTACAATGGCATTATCTCCCCTACCTAATAAATAAACACAACGTGTTATAATGACATTATCTCCCTACCTAATAAATAAACACAACGTGTTACAATGGCATTAAATTGCTAGTGAAGCTAAAACAAATTCAAAGAAAAATATCTCTCAAGGTGTTTTTTGATGTTTTAATCTTATATCTTAAGGACAGATGATACAAAGATTGGTTTATTTCATTGAAAATGATGTAAAAAAAAAATTCTAGAAAATAATTTTTTTTAAACCTTCTATGATGTTCAATCTCTCTGTGACCATCCTTATTAAGCTGTGCAAAATTAATATTTTTCACGTCAAATCCCATAATTGTGAGAATTTAATAAAAATACTATTCGGTTAAACGTATACATTTAACTCATTAAAACATGACCCAAATTAATATTTTCAAATTTTTTGACAAAAGTTTGTTTCTATAATCTGGCCTTAACATTTACATTTTTTGATAGGATAATTGCATGAAGACTATCCGTTCCTAAGTAAGGACCAATAACTCTCAAAATTATTATTTAAACATGTATTTTTAAAAAGTGCAACAATGTACAAGCTTTAAATGAAATCTTTTCTTCAGGTCATTTATATTTAAAAACAGAATATGCTTGTTTCCCCCTTGTTTTCCCCTCACTCATTACAACATACGTGAACAATCTCGCCCAGCATCTCCATTTTGACACGTGCACGTGTATGAGGTTTCTGTGTTGTGGCAGGTCCCTCCATTCTTGCACGGCATAGAATGACACGAAAGTTCTATGAATAAAAATTCCAATTAGAAAAGAAATCCTTTATTTATTTTATTAAACAGGCAACCAGGGTGTAAAAAGAAGCATAACAAGGGGATTTAATTGTTTTTTTTTTTAACTCTAAAGCTCACAAAATTTTAATACCACTATATTTTGGAACTTTCAGTGTTTAAAATACAAAAAGTCGTAAAGGAAATGTAATTATGTAAAAATATGAATCATATAATTGATAAACATTGAATCTTAACATATTCCAGAAGAAATTAAGAAAAAAAGAATTTACTGCGGTATCTATTTCATTGTGAGTGTGTGTGTAACATTTTATAGTTAACTTTAAGTATTTTCTTTCCTTTTTGTTTAATCATCTACATTTAGATAATGGATCTACTTGAAGAATTGCCCTAGTTAACGGTTGTTCATAACATGCAGTTGAAAGATTTTAAAGTCACACGTTATAGTAAATGTATTCACTTTTAATAATACATACTAAAAAGCTATCACCCTTAACTTTGTATTTTGATTTATTATCCTTTATTCAGACATTTGATACACTTTTAAAAAATCTTTTCTAAAAGTTTAAGACAATAGTATCCTTCAAATGAAATTCTAATGACAATTAAAATTAATTTTTCAAAAAATATTTGATTATATATTCGAAAATATAATATGAAAATATAATAGCATAAAATTGCATCATTTCAGATAATTTGATGAAAGAAAAAAAACAACTTAGTTTTCAATGAAAGAAGGTTGAGAAGGATATATGGAGATAACGAGAAGAAATTAACCATAGAATTAGAAGAACTGCGAACAATAGTATTGTTCTCCCGCCTACTTCAAAATCAGTTTTCAAAAGTTAACATATTTGATGAATTTTTAATATTTTTTATAGATAATTCTATGAATTTTCATAAAACATTACTTATTTGGTAAAACAAAGATAGATAACTCTAAAATTTGGTAAAACTTGTGTTTTTCACTATAGAAATCAATGGAAAACGGAAAATATTTTTAAAACATCTTTCCTCCCCCGTGTCACAAAAATTCCTTTTTACAGGTAATATGGAATGTTATTTCACAAATTCATACCAAAGCTTTTTGTGTGACACGGGGGGTACATATGTTTATTCAAAAAAAAAACGATAAAAATGCTTATTTTTCATCAATTTTAAAGCGATATAAAACTGAAACATTATATTTTATTGAAATATTTATGTTTTGTTCATTTGCCTAAAACATAAGAAAAGATATAAGGAACATTTAATCATATCTAAGACTATTTCAAAATACTGTGATGCTTGAAACTCCGATTTTAATGGAAAAAATCGTCTACCCCCCCCCCCCTTTTCAAGAGCTGGATTTATGGATAATTTACTGTTTATCGCTGGTATTAAGACATTTTATCAATTACCATTGAACTGTTCTTTGTATCAAACAAAGATTTTATGGCCAAATTGCTATTCATATTGAATTAAATGGTTCCAAAATGTAGGCGGGAATCGAGAGTTAGCGTGCGTGTTTCTTTCTAAGATATGCTTCATCTATCCCCGACGTCAATATTTAAGAAAAAAATCTTGAGTGATATAATATATTTTAAACGATCAACCCATACTCATTTTCTGCTGACATCTACGCCACGTCCATTTCGCTGGACATTTACTGTTGCTCGATAGTCCGGTCTGATGCAGAATTCTCCTCTGTCGCAATATTTACGGTAGGAAAGGCAGAAGTCACCTCTAACTAAAGTACAAAGATATTACAATGCTTTGATATGAAACGTCATAAAGATATTACAGTGATTCGATATATGACGTCACATTGATTGTAAGAACCAACTGACATCTTTTTTTAGTCAAGATCTAATATTTACATTTCCTATAAATTTCCACTAGGTTGTTTTTACAAAATAAAATGCAGTATATTTTCTCATGAACTATATAAGGTATGTATCACGAATAAGCATAAATATCTCCTTTCTTACGTCATAGTACCGCTCTTGACGTCAAAAAGTAAAAAATATAGGGCGCACTGTTTTGTTTTAAAATGACAGTTAAACGACGTAGATTTAAAGGAATTAATTCATAAAAAAAAATGTAAATATAAGAAATGAATTTAATTAAGTGAAGAACCATTAATTTGCATTGAAATTATAACTTAATTCAATGTTCTATATTTTGAGATGCAAATAAGAAGATATTTTCATACGCCGCCATTCCGCCAGAAATATCGTCCATTCTAGTTTTCAAGCCCATTTTACCATTTCTATTTAAAGTTGTATAATTGTGTTTGGGAACGAAAAATATGGTCTTTTAAATCTCTTACACCTAGATATATAAGACATATTAACAAATTACCTGGAATATTCCATCTAGCCAGAAACCAGAGAAGAATCCTACCTTAACTGATTTTAGTAAAAATATCATTAGTTTAAATAAATGCATCACATAATCAAGGCAAGACAAAAAAAATAATACAATGATATTTATTAAACTTACATGCACAATTTCCTAAAGGAGATCTATCTCTTATAAAATGGTTTTTCTTTAATTGATAATTTCGTTTCTCTATATTTAATAATTTCGTTATTCTTTTATTATTAATTTCGTTCTTCTTTACTAGTACATGTATTTAATTATTTCGTTCTTCTATATTTAATAATTTCGTTCTTCTATATTTAATAATTCCGTTTTTCTTTATTGAATAATTTCGCCTGCCTAAATTTAATAATTTTGATTTTCTTTATTTGATAATTTCGCTTTTCTTTGTTTAATAATTTCGTTTTTCTTTATTTATTTTTGGTTTGCATTATTGGGCTTCCGTACGATCCTGATTTTATACGAAATGATTTTTTTAATAATTTCGTTCTTCTTAATTTTATAATTTCGTTTTTCATGTTTTTCTTTATTTGATAATTTCTTTTCTCTCTATTTAATAATTTAGTTTTTCTTTATTTAATTGTTTTGCTTTTCTTATTTGATTATTTCGTTTTTCTTTATTTAATAATTTCGTTTTTATTATTATTATTTTTTTTTTGGGCTTCCGTACGATCCAACGAAAGGACCGATAACTCTCAAAATTATTATTTCATTAAAAAGAATCAATGAGGAAATTTAGAATGAAATCTTTTCAAGTCATCTTCAAAACAGAGTTTGCTTGCCCTATCCTCACTCATTTACAACATACGTGATCAATCTCGCCCAGTATCTCCATTTTGACACGTGCACGTGTATGAAGTTTTTGTATTGTGGCAGGTCCCTCCATTCTTGCACGGCATAGAATGACACGAAAGTTCTATGAATAAAAATTCCAATTAGAAAAGAAATCCTTTATTTATTTTATTAAACAGGCAACCAGGGTGTAAAAAGAAGCATAACAAGGGGATTTAATTGTTTTTTTTTTTAACTCTAAAGCTCACAAAATTTTAATACCACTATATTTTGGAACTTTCAGTGTTTAAAATACAAAAAGTCGTAAAGGAAATGTAATTATGTAAAAATATGAATCATATAATTGATAAACATTGAATCTTAACATATTCCAGAAGAAATTAAGAAAAAAAGAATTTACTGCGGTATCTATTTCATTGTGAGTGTGTGTGTAACATTTTATAGTTAACTTTAAGTATTTTCTTTCCTTTTTGTTTAATCATCTACATTTAGATAATGGATCTACTTGAAGAATTGCCCTAGTTAACGGTTGTTCATAACATGCAGTTGAAAGATTTTAAAGTCACACGTTATAGTAAATGTATTCACTTTTAATAATACATACTAAAAAGCTATCACCCTTAACTTTGTATTTTGATTTATTATCCTTTATTCAGACATTTGATACACTTTTAAAAAATCTTTTCTAAAAGTTTAAGACAATAGTATCCTTCAAATGAAATTCTAATGACAATTAAAATTAATTTTTCAAAAAATATTTGATTATATATTCGAAAATATAATATGAAAATATAATAGCATAAAATTGCATCATTTCAGATAATTTGATGAAAGAAAAAAAACAACTTAGTTTTCAATGAAAGAAGGTTGAGAAGGATATATGGAGATAACGAGAAGAAATTAACCATAGAATTAGAAGAACTGCGAACAATAGTATTGTTCTCCCGCCTACTTCAAAATCAGTTTTCAAAAGTTAACATATTTGATGAATTTTTAATATTTTTTATAGATAATTCTATGAATTTTCATAAAACATTACTTATTTGGTAAAACAAAGAGAGATAACTCTAAAATTTGGTAAAACTTGTGGAAAACGGAAAATGTTTTTAAAACATACCCCCCCCCCCCCCATGTCACAAAAATTCCTTTTTACAGGTAATATGGAATGTTATTTCACAAATTCATACCAAAGCTTTTTGTGTGACACGGGGGGTACATATGTTTATTCAAAAAAAAAAACGATAAAAATGCTTATTTTCCATCAATTTCAAATCGATATAAAACTGAAACATTATATTTTATTGAAATATTTATGTTTTGTTCATTTGCCTAAAACATAAGAAAAGATATAAGGAACATTTAATCATATCTAAGACTATTTCAAAATACTGTGATGCTTGAAACTCCGATTTTAATGGAAAAAATCGTCTACCCCCCCCCCCCCCTTTTCAAGAGCTGGATTTATGGATAATTTACTGTTTATCGCTGGTATTAAGACATTTTATCAATTACCATTGAACTGTTCTTTGTATCAAACAAAGATTTTATGGCCAAATTGCTATTCATATTGAATTAAATGGTTCCAAAATGTAGGCGGGAATCGAGAGTTAGCGTGCGTGTTTCTTTCTAAGATATGCTTCATCTATCCCCGACGTCAATATTTAAGAAAAAAATCTTGAGTGATATAATATATTTTAAACGATCAACCCATACTCATTTTCTGCTGACATCTACGCCACGTCCATTTCGCTGGACATTTACTGTTGCTCGATAGTCCGGTCTGATGCAGAATTCTCCTCTGTCGCAATATTTACGGTAGGAAAGGCAGAAGTCACCTCTAACTAAAGTACAAAGATATTACAATGCTTTGATATGAAACGTCATAAAGATATTACAGTGATTCGATATATGACGTCACATTGATTGTAAGAACCAACTGACATCTTTTTTTAGTCAAGATCTAATATTTACATTTCCTATAAATTTCCACTAGGTTGTTTTTACAAAATAAAATGCAGTATATTTTCTCATGAACTATATAAGGTATGTATCACGAATAAGCATAAATATCTCCTTTCTTACGTCATAGTACCGCTCTTGACGTCAAAAAGTAAAAAATAATATAGGGCGCACTGTTTTGTTTTAAAATGACAGTTAAACGACGTAGATTTAAAGGAATTAATTCATAAAAAAAATGTAAATATAAGAAATGAATTTAATTAAGTGAAGAACCATTAATTTGCATTGAAATTATAACTTAATTCAATGTTCTATATTTTGAGATGCAAATAAGAAGATATTTTCATACGCCGCCATTCCGCCAGAAATATCGTCCATTCTAGTTTTCAAGCCCATTTTACCATTTCTATTTAAAGTTGTATAATTGTGTTTGGGAACGAAAAATATGGTCTTTTAAATCTCTTACACCTAGATATATAAGACATATTAACAAATTACCTGGAATATTCCATCTAGCCAGAAACCAGAGAAGAATCCTACCTTAACTGATTTTAGTAAAAATATCATTAGTTTAAATAAATGCATCACATAATCAAGGCAAGACAAAAAAAATAATACAATGATATTTATTAAACTTACATGCACAATTTCCTAAAGGAGATCTATCTCTTATAAAATGGTTTTTCTTTAATTGATAATTTCGTTTCTCTATATTTAATAATTTCGTTATTCTTTTATTATTAATTTCGTTCTTCTTTACTAGTACATGTATTTAATTATTTCGTTCTTCTATATTTAATAATTTCGTTCTTCTATATTTAATAATTCCGTTTTTCTTTATTGAATAATTTCGCCTGCCTAAATTTAATAATTTTGATTTTCTTTATTTGATAATTTCGCTTTTCTTTGTTTAATAATTTCGTTTTTCTTTATTTATTTTTGGTTTGCATTATTGGGCTTCCGTACGATCCTGATTTTATACGAAATGATTTTTTTAATAATTTCGTTCTTCTTAATTTGATAATTTCGTTTTTCATGTTTTTCTTTATTTGATAATTTCTTTTCTCTCTATTTAATAATTTAGTTTTTCTTTATTTAATTGTTTTGCTTTTCTTATTTGATTATTTCGTTTTTCTTTATTTAATAATTTCGTTTTTATTATTATTATTTTTTTTTTGGGCTTCCGTACGATCCAACGAAAGGACCGATAACTCTCAAAATTATTATTTCATTAAAAAGAATCAATGAGGAAATTTAGAATGAAATCTTTTCAAGTCATCTTCAAAACAGAGTTTGCTTGCCCTATCCTCACTCATTTACAACATACGTGATCAATCTCGCCCAGTATCTCCATTTTGACACGTGCACGTGTATGAAGTTTTTGTATTGTGGCAGGTCCCTCCATTCTTGCACGGCATAGAATGACACGGAGGTTCTATGAATAGAATTATTAATTTTTCATCAATCAATAAAGCAAACAATCATTTAATCAATCAATCAAAAAATCAATCAATAAAGCTTACTTCGTGGTATTTTTGCCAATATGACGGATACCACCAAAAAAACCTGGAACAAAAAGAATTTTTATTTTATCAGTAAACGAAATGTTTATCTCCACACCTTTTTAATATTATGATATTAAAAATTTCTTTACACTCATCTTTAATTTACTGATCTTCGTAAATCGTTTATAACTTTATTTTAAAAAGGAATCTCTCTACTGATTTATATTTCATTCTTAGAGTTTAAATTCTGTTTTATATGACGTACCAGAAGAAGGCGTAGTAACATCCTACAGGACATATTTATGGCTCAGAATGAAATGTTTTAAAAATAGGGTACATTCCTTATTTTCATAATAACAGAGGAAATTCAAATTTTTGTGTACATCTGTGTTTTATCGAATTAAACCACGAAACTATCTAGAATACACCATCATTATAATATTTCTAATTTTGATGAATATTAAATGCTTTTTTGAAGATGGAAACATCTTGTCTGTATATTTTTTCTTTTTCATCCTTCAGTCATTCACCGATATAATACAAAATTGTTAACTTATGTACATTTTATGTTGTACTATGACAAAAATATTTCTTTGAGAAATCCTTGAAAAATAAAGAATGATTTTTCTTACCTGGATAAAACACAGCCCTTGTCCATGAGTTTGTTTGTACCAAAAGGGACGTTTAACAACAAAAACAACAACAACAATAACAACAACGAAGTTAAACCTTTTGAAATGGAGGAATTTTCACTTTTTGCAAAGAAAATAATTAAATTTTATCGACCTAACTTACAAATACACGTTGTATTACATCGTATAGTTATATTTTCACTTTACTTTCAACATATTTTTAAATCGAATTCAAGTACCGGTATACTTTATGCATTGAGAATACCCACTATCACGTCTTTTAAGAATATTCAGGTGTCTTTTTTCTTCATTATTGTCTGAAAAGTACATAAAGAGTTATTGATTAATACAAATCATAGTAGATAGGGGCGCTCATAATTGATAGAAATCATTCTTTGCATATGCGAATTCGTGTAAATTTTCGCGTGAGGGGTTCTTTTCCTTCAGAAATGGATGTCTACAGTCGTTGTCAACTTATTTCTCGATAAAGCTTAGTTATAAATGTTTGAGAAATGACGTTTCTTAAAATATTTGAGGGCCACAGATGTGGTCTATATTGTCTGAAAAAAAAATCAACAGAAAAATGATGTCTTTTGAAACTTTTCAAGAAAATATTAGTCCTTGACGCATAAGATATATTAATTTTGTTTAAACTGCATATTACAATTTATGAATTTAGAAAAAAAGAAAATTAGATCGATATTATATGTTGATAAATAAAACATAAATACATATAATATACATAAAGACGCATTAACAGAACATTTGTATTTTTACATTGTTAAAAGAATCAGGGTCACAGGGCTATACTATTTAGGATTTCAATTTCTCTGCATTTTTATCCTTCCGCCTCCGCTTTTGAACTTCTTTTCTTTAGCTTGATTTTATTTTGGACGATCTCAACATCTGCCGTCATTTATCATTCCTCCATCTTGATTTTTACTTAAGATTTTACGTACATAAGATAGTAGTCTAAAGACAGTGTTAAGAATTTAATTATTTTTATACGTTTTCATCCGTTTAAGCATCCTTTTTCCTCTTACTATCTTTTATTCAGTCATTTTCCTTTCCGTACTTAATTTTTATCCATGATCGGAAGATTGTCCGATATTAAAGATATTGTTTCGACTTTTTAAAATTTTTGTTTTTTAAATTAATGTATATATTTTTCAGTTTGAAATTATTCACTATGATGGTTCATTATTTAATTTCTTAACATTTTCTATTTATATAAATTTTCTATAGGTCATAACTTCCGTGGAATAATTTTTATTTGTTGGGATGGGGGGGGGGTATTGTTCACGTAATTTCGTTGATAAGTTATTCTTTTGTAATTCAATTTTTAATGAATAATTAAACAAACAATGATGATTCCACAGTATTCAAATTTATCTTAACTTTTTAAAATCAGAGTTATTAAAAAAATATTTAAATCCATACATGAAAATATCTTTGGACTTTATGTACACGCCTACTTGAACTCAAATAGTTAATCAATAAATATCGCATACATCATGTTTATAATATGGAAACTTTCTGTGGGTCATGTTCTGTACAACAGCCAAAGAAGTAAGTTATTTTAAATGGCTACATAATGTTTATTTTTGCGAAAAAAGGGGCTAAGCCAAGGCCCTCCTATCCCCCTCCCCCGGTTTACCGACGCCTATGCAATCTAATCAGTGCCCTTAACAAAAGTATTACGGTAGGGAGAGGCATCTGGAGAGAATAAAAATAGAGATGGAAATACAGTGTGTTATGAACTTCTGATAACTCTAGATCCGGAGGAACCCAGCCTAAAGAAATGGAGAAGACAGCTGACAAAAAGCTAACTCTTCCTTTTACGAATCGTGTTAACTGAAGATACCAGAGAAGAAAGGCGGGGAAAAATTGTTACGTCACAGCATTTAACAGATTTTCTACTTTGATATCTGTGTTTGGTATAAAAAGATGAATACAGACACCTAGGCATTTAAAGCTGCAAAGTTACATGTGTAAAAACAAAAAATTAATAAATCAGAAACCATTCCATTCAAGCAGTTAAATGGCATTCAACTCATCACCATTCATGTATGTACAAAAATTTTCTTTCAAAAGAAAAGGTATATATCCGGTACGATTTTATTTATTGAGCCTAATAGAAAAGAAAGATGCAATTAAATGAATTTTTATTATATCATCTTGATGT
The DNA here is from genome assembly GCF_032062105.1 of Saccostrea cuccullata. Classification (NCBI taxonomy): domain Eukaryota; kingdom Metazoa; phylum Mollusca; class Bivalvia; order Ostreida; family Ostreidae; genus Saccostrea; species Saccostrea cuccullata. The sequence goes on along the minus strand of NW_026938997.1, from coordinate 69,822 downwards.
TAAAATTTTCGTTATCAGCGCCCTATCAGAGTCCTTGTATATGGGTCTGTGTCTAAAACTGGGGACTTCAGAACTGGTGGCCATGAGAAGAGAAATAGAGGACATCCAATAAAAATTACGTGATTCAAGATTGCCAAAGGGTACTGGTTTTCTTTGGGGTGGAAGTAAGAGCGAAGGATTTAGACTAGCTGGGTCAGATTTTGATTACATGTATTGGTTAAAGCAAAATAAAGTGATTTGGGATTTAAATCAAGCTCAATTTTACAACGACAGAGCCCTTATTTTTGCCAACTGCACCGATAGCCCACCAGGATTCACATTGCTTCAGCTTTTGTCACCAAATATCCACTGCAAAGCTTTCATAACGACTTGTATTCCAATAAATGGAAAATTTTATATATCTAGTTCTAAACATAAACAGATGATGTGTTTCTTTCAAAGAAAATGTTGTGGGGGTAATTGTGTTCAGCATGGACCATGTGTGAGTGATGTGAGTGGCAATGATGAAATAGATATGGCGTGGTGTTTTGCCAGCGACTTTTGGCCTCCATCTGCCTTCCCATGGATTGAAAGATGTCACAACTGGCCTCCTCCGCGTGCTGTTCAAGATATAGTCAATAAAGGATGCCATTTTGTAGCAATCGGGCACAAATTAGGGAATCATGAACATGATGAATGGAGAATTTCATTCTCTTTGGCTGAACAAAAACTTGTATTCGAAATGAACCATTGTCAATTTCTCGTGTATGGATTGCTAAAGATTTTAACAAAGGAAATTTTTCACAGAATGCTTGGAAATGAAGGTAAATTGCTATGTTCATACCATATGAAAACAGCAGTTTTCTGGGGAATTCAACACAACATAATTTATTTCTGGTGTCCACAAAATTTACTGGAGTGTTTCTGGGTCTGCTTTAAATTGATCCTCAAATGGGTGTACGAGGGAGTATGTCCTAATTTCTTCATACCAGAAAACAACATGTTTCTCCATAATATATATGGCGAAGCACAAAAGAATTTATTCAATAATCTCTATGCACTGTATCAGAAGGGAATAGCATTTCTACTGCTAAGTCCTTCTATCAACTTTTGGATAATAACTTCTCTTTTGGATCCAAGACGCATTTGCACAGAGTACATTAGAATCTTTGAGGACGAGTTTGATCCAGAACTCTTCACTGAAATATCGAAAAAGAATCTGGTATATGATGACCTTCCCTCGTGTATGCGGTGCTTAATAACAGTAGAGAAATTGATAAGTTCACACCTGACGGAGTACCACGTTATCATGTTACTCAGATCTATTGCTGACATATTTCAGGCAACTGCTTTTATATTACACGAACTGAACAAAAAAACGGGTCTAAACAAACGTGTTTATGTCGCCGACAAAACTTCCTGTTACATGGTAAAACAGGCTGCAAAATTTGGATTTATTTCAGATATGTTGTATACTGCCATATATTATTACAAGACATTGCGGTACGTGAAATCTTTGTTTTTCATTAAAACGACAAAGCTCAAATTAACACGGCCATATATACTGCGATCTCATAAAGTTGCCGATAAAAGCTATACAGAGGCCCTAGGAGGAAAACCATTGTCTACAAAGATGAGACAGGCGGTAGCAATGCATATCATTGTTGACGGAAAGACCCGTTACATTAACGAATTAGTACCGGAAATTGCATCAAATAGACAAAATGGCATGTTTGGAATAGCTATCGCAGATCGTGTAATGTTACTAATGCTAGAAATTTTATGCTATATACATATTGACAGAAAGAAAGCACATTCAGCTCTTAATGATCTACAGGATTTAGTCCACCGTGGTGAGGTCGAGATTGAGCCAGGAATAGGAAAAGACATTGCATGGCAAATTCTGGGCATCTGTCAACAGATGACGGGGAACCACAAGGCTGCTCTGTATTCATACCTACAATCACTCCAACAAGATCCAATCCACAGAATACAAACTGCCACGCTGATAAGAATACTGACTTTATACTCAGATCTCAGGAGGTATAGAGAAGATTAACATAAAGTGTCAATGGTTCTTCTGATAAAGATCATAGGAGAAATCTTGTTATCAATGTGGTGCTTTCCTGATAAGCTTTGTTATATATATATGTATGTGTTTTGTATCCACGATTTAAAAAAAATACTTCAAATGCATTTCAAAGGAAACTTTGGTCTGTTCAAAATGAGATGTATCAATCGATATGTATATTACATGTGTTACATGCTTCAGTTGCCCTGTGCCAAAAAAGGAAATCATCATGTTGTACATAAATATTAAAACTTAACCGATTTAATTTAAGGAAGGATTCTTCTCTGGTTTCTGACTAGATGGTGGTTCCCCGTCATCTGTTGACAGATGCCCAGAATTTGCCATGCAATGTCTTTTCCTACTCCCGGCTCAATCACAATTGTGCAACTTTAAATAGAAATGATAAACTGTGTTTAAAACTAGCAGGGACTATATTTTTGGCGGAATGGTGGCGTATGAAAATATCTTCTTTTCTGCCTCTCAAAATTATAATAGAACAATGAATTTAGTTATAATTTTTACACAATCGAAGACTTGGAGAAATTTTCAAATGTAAGTTAAATTAATAATGATGGACTAAACTTTCAAAATATATAAAATAAATATGACTTTTCAAACAAACTAGAACTTTGTTAGCTTTTAAACGCTTCCTATCAAAGTGCAGATTTGAGCCAAAAATCCATAAAAAGTATTTTTTCTCTCTTAGCAAACGATCAAAACTTTTTGTTTTTGTATTATTTTGTACATTTATAAGACTTCTTTATTATTTATGAAAATAAGAAAAAGTTAAATATAGGAAGCATATGAAAATAACTAAAATACCCTAAAAAATTAAGAAAAACAGAGAAAATTCGGATTAGCCAATATCCAGTTAAGTTAAATTAATTATGTAAACTTGGTAATATAACGCTATAGACCCGATATAGTAATATGTTTTTATGCAAAAAGAACAATCTTTAAACTTTTGAAATAGAAGTAGGTATCACATGATTGGCATCAGTATTTTTTGTCATTCTTAATGTCAAGGAAAAAGATAGTGACCTTGACCTGACCTTGCCCCTAATATAAAACGATGAAATTCAATTTCACTGACACTATCACTTACTGATATGATAGGTATGAGAAGAATCCTACCTTAATAGAGATTGTTCTATCTGACGTATCCATATCGAACCATATCGAAGGATAAAACGTACGCTGAACTAGGTCCCCTTACTGATGTACACTAGAGGTGAGCTCTGGTCCCCTACTAATGTACAATATAAGATGTCCTCTCTTCCCCCTACTTTTGTACGGTTTAAGGTGACCTCTGGACCTCTGGACCTCTTACTGATGTACAATATAAGGTGACGTCTGGCCCCCTATTAAATTATAATGAAAGGTGACTTATGATCGCTCTAATGATATGCAATATAACGATAGGGTAAGATAAGGTACAGTATAATGTAAGGTTACCTCTGGTCCCTCTAATTACTTTCATGTTTCTGCTAATATATATATGAGAAAGTAGATCTGTGTAATTTAAATTATAAATATGATTATTTTGGAGTAAGACAAAAACAACTGTCTATCATATAAAATTCAATTAATATATAAGGTGAACTGAGGTCTCTGTATTGATATCGATGAAATTACTTTTGTGCCTTTAATGCCTGAAGAGTTCCTAAAATGTTTTATTACTACGCAAAATGACGAACTATTTGCGGGGGACCTCAGGGCCTAGTTCAGCGTACGTTTTATCCTTCTGCTATACGGATCTGTATACGTATCCGTATCCGTATCGAGGTATGAGAGGCATCTCGATCCCGATGTCTAAACCATCTGGTTACATTTCCATCGTTTCAAGTTTGGTTTTTAACCTTATTCACTAAGAAATGATATGTAGTGTGATTTTTTTTAAAATAAAAACATATATGTTGCTGTACACGTCTTATGCATCGTGTCTTTTTGGGTACAGGGGGTATAAAAGTTTAAAAATGAAATTAGAAAAACAGGTATGATTTTTTTTAAATTTAAATGTGTAGAAAATATTTCTAGATCGACCTCTCTCTCTCTCTCTCTCTCTCTCTCTCTCTCTCTCTCTCTCTCTCTCTCTCTCTCTCTCTCAATTTAAGGGTATTCATTCTTCATTCTTGAAATAACATTTACAAGAACACGACATATCCCAAATAATATATAATTATATATACATTTAAACCTCTTCATCTCAAACTTGTAAATTGTAAATACATGTAGTTGTACATTAACTGGGGAAGATTTCATCAAAGTGCAAAACAAATGTGTATGGGGGATTCACTGAAAATGTCCATCCTCATTTCCTTTTTTATCATCTTCTATGCCATTCATTATCACGTATTTGATGGTCATAGTTCTCCAGAAAAATTTTGGATATCTGGTAATTTTGGGGCAGTATGAATACATTTCCTAAATTGTAGGTCGATAACCGTATCATGGGCGTCGGAAGGAAATAGGAAGGGGAGCTAGTTAAAAGGGGGTGCTAAACCAACAAAAAAAGATAAACCCCAATTTTAATTGCCTATATATAATGTCTATCTTGCAAGAAAGAGGGGGAGGGCTAAGCCGCCCCTACTCCCCCCCTCCCGGCTCCGACGCCTATGCGTATCCAGGGTTTCAAGGAGCTTGAGAAATGACTATATACAAGATCTGAAAGTGTTGCGTTTAAACGCTGTATTTTTTAGACTTGATTGATTAAACACTTGTCGATAAAGGGGAAGGAAAATAAATGTTATGATGCATCTTCCTCTCTTAAGGTATCCGATCCATAATAGCCTCAGATACAATGAATTTAAATGCATAATAGATATATATTGGCTGTATACTCAGTTTATGTAGACATAATCTTCATGTTTTAGTCTTAATATGTAAGAGCAGAATGTGTCCTAATTTTTTACCTTGACCTGTCCTTGAAGAGTTATCCCCCTTTCCTTTAATCAATAAACTTTATTTTTAAAATAATCTATCTGCTAAAAATTATTTTTTAATCGTTTTTTTCTATTCTTAATGATAATATGCATCTTTCCACCAAAGCATTTTTTTTATATTCATAGTATTTATTTTTTTTTTATTTAAAAAAAATATGCTTTTCCCATAGACTTCAATGCATTCTTAATTAATTAATTACTGCTCGGGTAATTATATTTTTGAAAATTCCTCCTGGTAAATCCTTTTCTATTCTAAACAGCTTTGAATTAGTTTCATAGTATTTAATATTGGATGGATATTTAAAGTTAGAAAATTATGTCTTTTTATGGATCGGATACCTTAAACTATTCTTTTTGCATATTTACTTCTTTTCATGAAAGTTACATGATGGAGTTTTTAGTAAACAAAGCAAGCTCTGAAAAACTCACCCTTAAATACTATTGTGTGTGTGGGGGGGGGGGGGGGGCTTATCCCCCCACTTTATTTGCAAAGATGGACATAATATATATTGAGGCGTAGGATAAGCCCCTTCCCCACTCTCAACAGGCATGTTGTATTGCAGTTAACTTAGGCGTCGAAACCGGGCGGCTAGGGGGCGTAGCCGCCCCCCTTTTTTATCCAAAGATAGACTTAATATAGACATTGAACATCGCTGCGTAGGTTAAGCCTCCCCCCCCCCCACTTTCCACAAACATGTTTTAGTTTAGGTTAAATTGATGTGGAAAGTGGTACTGTTTGGAAAAAATTTGCTAGTGAAACTAACCCCCCCCCCCCCTTGAAATAGGATTTTCGTGTTTAGACCGACATTTCTTTTTTTTCTGTCACACACTCACACACAATAGTATTAAAGGATTTTGGACAATGAACAAAAAATTTTCCTTTTTTCTGCTTTTTCAGGGCTGAATTTTTCTCTCTTTCAATTAGCCCCACTCCCAACTTTCAATTTCCTTCCGACGCCAATGTGATGGGGAGGTGAAAAGGAGGGAGTTAATCTGGTTATTCAAAGCATATACTCAGAACTTGTAACGGTCCTGAAGCGAATTATGAAATCAATTTGAAAACTCTCTCTAAAACGGCTACAGAGTTTTATTGATCGCGTTGATGATAAGGTATTTTGTATTTCAGTGTGCGTGTGTGTGGGGGGGGGGGGGGGGGGGGGGGGGGGGGGGGGGGGTATCTATTTTGTTATCAGTTACGTGTAATGGTATAGTGAAAAATACAGAATGAATCAATAAAATATCCTGATATTATGAGAGAGGAAAAAGGAAAAGGAGAAAGGGGATTTTTCAACAAATATTTGGAAACAAAATGAAATTAATTTTGAACTTGGTTTCATTTTTTTTTAATCAATATTTTTCTTCGAAATGATAGAGGTTTACAGCAGTTTAGTATTTCTATAGAAAATAAAAATAAGCATTAGACATACAGTTCTCAGATTTGAAATGCTCACAACTCACATATATTACAGTAATTTTCTTTTCTTATATTTTTGTTAACTAGATAAATATGTCCTACACAAAATTCAAGAAAAAAAACTTAACCTATTACTTTAGTAAATATTTTTTTTAAAAATTTCAAAAAATACCTTCAAAAAGCATAAAATTCTTCAAAATATTAAAAATAAAAATATTTAGCACATTTGAATTTTAGTAAAACTAATATTAAAAAATTCTACAATGTTTAGGCTATGAAAAATCAGTATAAAAGCTAAGGAAAAGAGATTAATACCTTTGTTATAAGCAGATTATCCAACCTGGTCGATTCAGCCTCTGTCAGGAAGTGGTACTTACAACTCTAATTGGATTATCTCTGGTCATGTTTAGACTTCTTTGATGGATATTTCTTGTAACAATATGCATGATTAGACAACAAATACCATAAATTCTATGAAAATTTGGATTTTATAATTCTGAATTTACAAAAAAAGGAATTTAAATGTACATTTTACCTACATACATTCTTCAGGCTGCTGTAAAAAAGGGGAGGCAACTCTGCACTGTAAAGGTACCAAAGAACAAAACAATTAAAAAGCATTTATACATACATTCAATTGTTTAACACAGAAAATACATACCTTGCCTGTGTCACATATAATTAGTCCTGGAGTTGCTTGGATGTCACCCATTAACACCCGCAACGGGGGGGGGGGGGTAGAGAAGGTTCTATTAAACTGGAGTACATAAGTTCTGTCTGTCTTGTGGAGCACTATTTATGCACAAAGTTTATCCAAATTCTATAAAACACCTGTCTTTGTCAAAAAATGATGATTTTGTCTGATATGCGACCACCGACAATGATGTCCAAGATTCCACCAGAGTAGAAAAAGGCAGTAGGACCAAACATCCCATATGAGATGATGAGCACCTTATTGACCTCCCCTGTCTTGGACAATCACAGATCAGTGCCAGCAACCAGACAGCAGATGTTCATTTCCAAAATCTGAAGGAAAAAAAGAAAGTTTTAGAGAGTATACATTAATAAGCAACAAATGATAATGAACAGATGAAAATAGTGTATAAAAAAGAAAACAAACAAAAATAATACAAACTATGAATCAGTTGATTGTATACCTTTAACTTGGATGCTTTTGACTGCAATTTTGATGACAGCTGTATCTAGTTTTCTGAATGCTCACTTTCTCTGCTTCTGGTACAAAAATTGTTCACTTCTGACTGGCAACTTGCCTGAATTTTTTAAGTCAGCCATCCAGGCTACAACTGCATGCATCCCCACAATCCGCTAAATATGAGCCACTAAAAAAATGAATTTGAAAGCATTTTAACTTCAGTTCACATTCATAATTAATAAAATATTGTGTTAAATTAATAAGTAATTGGGACAACTATAATAACAAACACCAAGTAGATTAAGTTTTGAGAAATTAGGCATTTCTTTCCTACTAACAATAGTGTAATCTGAACAATCAAATGTTAAAAACATACCTTGATTTTTGAACTCCATTTGACATTTAAGACAACAGGATAGGTGGGGAATGGGTTCTATGTTACCTACAACATTATATAAAGAATCAAAATTCATATTGCATAAATTCTTGACACACATCAATTGCACACATTATGTCATACCCTTGACAACCTGAGCAGGTGCCCCCTCCCCCTTTTTAATTATTTAAATCCATTTAACTTCTCTAAAATATAATTTTATCCATTAATTTTTTCAACAATTAGCATAATTAGTTCCAAATTATCCGAAAAGTGCCAATAAACTGATTAACACGAGTTTTGACCTTTGACCTGATAAGGACACAAACCTTGTCTGATTTTGCTGAAATTTGACATGCTGGTGTCTTTAGTTTATACAAAGTGGCCGATGAAGTTTCATTGAAATTGATGATCCCTTAACAGAGTTATGGCCCTTTAAATATTGTGCTGGAACACCTTAAAGCAGAGGGTAAAATAAGCATTAGACATACAGTTCTCAGATTTGAAATGCTCACAACTCACATATATTACAGTAATTTTCTTTTCTTATATTTTTGTTAACTAGATAAATATGTCCTACACAAAATTCAAGAAAAAAACTTAACCTATTACTTTAGTAAATATTTTTTTAAAAAATTTCAAAAAATACCTTCAAAAAGCATAAAATTCTTCAAAATATTAAAAATAAAAATATTTAGCACATTGAATTTTAGCAAAACTCATATTAAAAAATTCTACAATGTTTAGGCTATGAAAAATCAGTATAAAAGCTATGGAAAAGAGATTAATACCTTTGTTATAATCAGATTATCCAACCTGGTCAATTCAGCCTCTGTCAGGAAGTGGTACTTACAACTGTAATTGGATTATCCCTGGTCATATTTAGACTTCTTTGATGGATATTTCTTGTAACAATATGCATGATTAGACAACAAATACCATAAATTCTATGAAAATTTGGATTTTATAATTCTGAATTTACAAAAAAAAGGAATTTAAATGTACATTTTACCTACATACATTCTTCAGGCTGCTGTAAAAAAGGGGAGGCAACTCTGCACTGTAAAGGTACCAAAGAACAAAACAATTAAAAAGCATTTATACATATATTCAATTGTTTAACACAGAAAATACATACCTTGCCTGTGTCACATATAATTAGTCCTGGAGTTGCTTGGAAGTTCACTGTTAAGAACAGGAAACGGGGGGGGGGGGGGGGGGGTAGAGAAGATTCTATTAAACTGGAGTACATAAGTTCTCTCTGTCTTGTGGAGCACTATTTCTGCACAAAGTTTATCCAAATTCTGTAAAACACCTGTCTTTGTCAAAAAATGATGATTTTGTCTGATATGCGACCACCGACAATGATGTCCAAGATTCCACCAGAGTAGAAAAAGGCAGTAGGACCAAACATCCCATATGAGATGTTGAGCACCTTACTGACCTCCCCTGTCTTGGACAGATCAGTGCCAGCAACCAGACAGCAGATGTTCATTTCCAAAAGCTGAAGGAAAAAAAGAAAGTTTTAGAGAGTATACATTAATAAGCAACAAATGATAATGAACAGATGAAAATAGTGGATAAAAAAGAAAACAAACAAAAATAATACAAACTATGAATCAGTTGATTGTATACCTTTAACTTGGATGCTTTTGACTGCAATTTTGATGACAGCTGTATCTAGTTTTCTGAATGCTCACTTTCTCTGCTTCTGGTACAAAAATTGTTCACTTCTGAACAACTTGCCTGAATTTTTTAAGTCAGCCATCCAGGCTACAACTGCATGCATCCCCACAATCCGCTAAATATGAGCCACTAAAAAAATGAATTTGAAAGCATTTTAACTTCAGTTCACATTCATAATTAATAAAATATTGTGTTAAATTAATAAGTAATTGGAACAACTATAATAACAAACACCAAGTAGATTAAGTTTTGAGAAATTAGGCATTTCTTTCCTACTAACAATAGTGTAATCTGAACAATCAAATGTTAAAAACATACCTTGATTTTTGAACTCCATTTGACATTTAAGATAACAGGATAGGTGGGGAATGGGTTCTATGTTACCTACAACATTATATAAAGAATCAAAATTCATATTGCACAAATTCTTGACACACATCAATTGCACACATTATGTCATACCCTTGACAACCTGAGCAGGTGCCCCCTCCCCCTTTTTAATTATTTAAATCCATTTAACTTCTCTAAAATATAATTTTATCCATTAATTTTTTCAACAATTAGCATAATTAGTTCCAAATTATCCAAAAAGTGCCAATAAACTGATTAACACGAGTTTTGACCTTTGACCTGATAAGGACACAAACCTTGTCTGATTTTGCTGAAATTTGACATGCTGGTGTCTTTAGTTTATACAAAGTAGCCGATGAAGTTTCACTGAAATTGATGATCCCTTAACAGAGTTATGGCCCTTTAAATATTGTGCTGGAACACCTTAAAGCAGAGGGTAAAATAAGCATTAGACATACAGTTCTCAGATTTGAAATGCTCACAACTCACATATATTACAGTAATTTTCTTTTCTTATATTTTTGTTAACTAGATAAATATGTCCTACACAAAATTCAAGAAAAAAACTTAACCTATTACCTTAGAAAATATTTTTTTTAAAAATTTCAAAAAATACCTTCAAAAAGTATAAAATTCTTCAAAATATTAAAAATAAAAATATTTAGCACATTTGAATTTTAATAAAACTAATATTAAAAAATTCTACAATGTTTAGGCTATGAAAAATCAGTATAAAAGTTAAGGAAAAGAGATTAATACCTTTGTTATAAGCAGATTATCCAACCTGGTCGATTCAGCCTCTGTCAGGAAGTGGTACTTACAACTCTAATTGGATTATCTCTGGTCATGTTTAGACTTCTTTGATGGATATTTCTTGTAACAATATGCATGATTAGACAACAAATACCATAAATTCTATGAAAATTTGGATTTTATAATTCTGAATTTACAAAAAAAGGAATTTAAATGTACATTTTACCTACATACATTCTTCAGGCTGCTGTAAAAAAGGGGAGTCAACTCTGCACTGTAAAGGTACCAAAGAACAAAACAATTAAAAAGCATTTATACATACATTCAATTGTTTAACACAGAAAATACATACCTTGCCTGTGTCACATATAATTAGTCCTGGAGTTGCTTGGAAGTTCACTGTTAAGAACAGGAAACGGGGGGGGGGGGGGGGGGGGGGGGTAGAGAAGATTCTATTAAACTGGAGTACATAAGTTCTCTCTGTCTTGTGGAGCACTATTTCTGCACAAAGTTTATCCAAATTCTGTAAAACACCTGTCTTTGTCAAAAAATGATGATTTTGTCTGATATGCGACCACCGACAATGATGTCCAAGATTCCACCAGAGTAGAAAAAGGCAGTAGGACCAAACATCCCATATGAGATGTTGAACACCTTACTGACCTCCCCTGTCTTGGACAGATCAGTGCCAGCAACCAGACAGCAGATGTTCATTTCCAAAAGCTGAAGGAAAAAAAGAAAGTTTTAGAGAGTATACATTAATAAGCAACAAATGATAATGAACAGATGAAAATAGTGTATAAAAAAGAAAACAAACAAAAATAATACAAACTATGAATCAGTTGATTGTATACCTTTAACTTGGATGCTTTTGACTGCAATTTTGATGACAGCTGTATCTAGTTTTCTGAATGCTCACTTTCTCTGCTTCTGGTACAAAAATTGTTCACTTCTGACTGGCAACTTGCCTGAATTTTTTAAGTCAGCCATCCAGGCTACAACTGCATGCATCCCCACAATCCGCTAAATATGAGCCACTAAAAAAATGAATTTGAAAGCATTTTAACTTCAGTTCACATTCATAATTAATAAAATATTGTGTTAAATTAATAAGTAATTGGGACAACTATAATAACAAACACCAAGTAGATTAAGTTTTGAGAAATTAGGCATTTCTTTCCTACTAACAATAGTGTAATCTGAACAATCAAATGTTAAAAACATACCTTGATTTTTGAACTCCATTTGACATTTAAGATAACAGGATAGGTGGGGAATGGGTTCTATGTTACCTACAACATTATATAAAGAATCAAAATTCATATTGCATAAATTCTTGACACACATCAATTGCACACATTATGTCATACCCTTTGACAACCTGAGCAGGTGCCCCCTCCCCCTTTTTAATTATTTAAATCCATTTAACTTCTCTAAAATATAATATTATCCATTAATTTTTTCAACAATTAGCATAATTAGTTCCAAATTATCCGAAAAGTGCCAATAAATTGATTAACACGAGTTTTGACCTTTGACCTGATAAGGACACAAACCTTGTCTGATTTTGCTGAAGACAGCATCAATCAGGGATCACTACTCAAGTTAATCAAAACCAAGTCAGGGAACTGGCCATTTGACATAGCAGTGACAAAAACTGGAGACTTAGTTTATACTTATTATGATGACAGAACTGTGAACATTGTGAAGAAGAAAAAGATAAAGGAGTTGATCAGACTACAGAACTGGAGACCTCGTGGTATCTGTAGTACCTTTTCTGGTGACCTCTTGGTTATCATGTACAGTGATTATGCCAACCAAACAAAAGTTGTCCGTTACTCTGGCTCCACAGATAAGCAAACTATTCAGTTTGATGATAAAGGTAAACCTCTCTATTCATTTGGTCTTTATGACAGATACATAACTGAGAACAGGAACCTGGATATCTGTGTGTCTGATGATGGAGCTAAAATTGTAGTGGTGGTCAATCAGGCCGGGAAACTGAGATTCAGGTACACTGGACATACTCCTGCTCCAAAGAATAAACCATTCCGTCCACTAGGTATCACAACAGACAGTCAGAGTCGCATCCTTACAGCTGATTATTACAATGACTGTGTCCGCATCATAGACCAGGATGGACAGTTCCTCCGTTACATAGACTGTGGACTGAGTAGACCCTGAGGACTGTGTACAGATACCAATGACAATCTGTTTGTTGCTCAGTTCAATCACAAACAAGTGAAGAAAATCAAATATCTGAAGTGATTTTATTGTACTCTATACCATGGCATAATGTACTGTATCATTTTAACGATAATTCATACGAGTCAGTGCATTAAAAAAAGATTGGCTTTACATTTTCAGGAAGTCATATACCTTGTTTTGTCAAAGATGAATATCAAATGATGAATTACGTTGTAATACATGTATGATATTAGTGTAACATTGTTTTTCCAAAGACTGTAACTTAAGGTAATCTTCTGTGATTAGGTATCAGTAAACTTTGCCGATATATAGTTTTAGCCAAGTCCACAAAAACTACAGATTTGTGTGTGCTAAATCATAAGAGGTAACTTTTCCAAAACCCTCTCCTGAAGATTGCAACCACAATAAGAAGAAATAAAAATGTTTTGACACAGTTTGATAAACATAATAAAATCATCAAGAATACATGCTTATGCTTATATATGGAATTCATGTAATGATAAAGACTCAAGCATCTCTGGGTTTTTATACCCGAATTTTATAAAAAAAAAAAAAAAAAAAAAGTTCGGATATATTGTTGTTAGTCATGTCCGTCCGTCCGTGTGTCACACTTTTCTTCCCTGAACTCCTCCTACATTTTACACAGTAGCCCAATCATCTTTTGGGAGACTGTTGGTGGTGTTATGTAGATGTGCAGTAAGGTTTTTAAATTTTGATTTTGCCCCGGGTAGGGGTGGGGGTGGGGGTAAAATTGGTGTCGAAAAATGATGTTTTTATGCAAAAAGCCCCGTCTTCCCTAAACTCCTCATTATTTTACACAGAAGCCTAATCACTTTAAGGAAGATGGTTGGTTGTGTTATGTGGATGTGCAGAAAGGTTTTGGAAATTCGATTTTGCTCTGGGGGGTCAATTGGGGTCGAAAATTGATTGAAACATCAGAGGTGGGGCCAGGCGCCATGGAGGCGCGAGCATCCCCTGCCGACCGGTCACACCCACCGTGTGCTCCTTGTCATGACCAGGAAATAACGGAAAAATCCGTCGTCAATTCAGTGTATTAATAAATAAATGGACTGACAATTGGTACGAAAAACGTCAGTCCGCATTTGACTCAATGATAAATTGTATTTGCTGACAAGGTACTTGTATTGACCATAGAACTTACGAAATGATGACTTTAAACAAGACTGCTGATATTCTTGTTTCATCAACTTGCTTGTCAATAATTTACCTCGTTTTAGAAAGAATGAGTGCACTTAAGTACGTCATTTGGAACCTTTTCGGCTACACATTTTAAGCTTAACATTACAATATATCGCTAAATTAATCTATGATTAATGTGCAAGCATATGCTTTTGATATTTATTTCTAGAATTTTTTGTCATACATATTTCTATAATTACAGAAAATGTAATTGAAAAGAACATGTAAAAGCCTTAAATTCCGGAAATTTGAACGGGACCACTCTCGAATCTAAGGTATCCGCAAATAGGCGGAGACATTTAAACCGCATGGTTGTGGAATGTAAACATTAGCACATATGATTTTTTCGCATTGCAAATTGAAATGGAGAAGAGAGAGAGAGATCGTGTTGATTTGTTGATTTCATGGTGCACAATTATTAAATGATTCTAATGTTAAGGGATGGGGTAAATGTCTCGCTGTGCAGACCATAATACAGAGGCGACATAAGCCTATACAGGTACTTTCTAATGACACTGTCAATACCAGAATTCTTTCAAAACACCCCTAATGAAAAGCATAAAGATAAATAAGAGACATGTTATCCTCAAACCTTATTAAAATTTCCGCAAAAATCTCCCATAGTTTGAAGTTGGAAGTACGATAGATAATGTCACAACAGAGACTTAAACACAATGAAATTTTCAATGAAAGCGTTAGCGTATCGAACAGCAGAAGGTCACGTGAGAAAGGTGATTATAATATCAATCGTTGTTGCTCAGTGACCGGTTAATTTAGTAGCTATCTCGACCCTAGTTTGGGGACATTTTTTTGAAAATTAGATACATGTATGAGCCGCAACTTGGCCAACATTGTCCTTTGGATATGTATAAGTTTAAGCTAAAATACATATTCTGTGCAAATAAGAAAAATGGCCAAGTTGCGGCTCGATGTAAACAAAGTCGTTGAAAACTGGTATGCATATGAATAACAATAGAAATGAGACAAAACTGTTAGACCCTCGTCTCAAAAGCTAGTGTAGTTCGGCATTATTTAATACTTTCATGTAATATAATATACCAAAACCTATTCTTATGACATTGTTTAATACCTATAAAACATAAATTTAATGAATTTGAATTTTATTTTGCGCAAAACATCGGGATCCAACTCTCATAGCTTAAGTGCACTCATTCTTTGTTTACAAACTGTGAAACAGTTGTAACAGTCGTTTAGCCACATTTAAGAAGTATCAATTAAAAGAAATTATCCCCCTACCTGATATATAAACATCAGATATTACAATGGCATTATCCCCCCCCCCCCCCCTACCTGATATATAAACATCAGATATTACAATGGCATTATCTCTCCTACTTAATATATAAACATCAGATATAACTATGGCATTATCCCCCGTACCTAATATATAAACATCAGATATTACAATGGCATTATCTCTCCCTCCAACTTATTTATAAACATCAGAGGTAACAATGGCATGAAATTGCTAGTAAAACTATGAGATATTTTTTTTTAAAATCTCTCAAGGTGTCTTTTAATGCTTCAATTAAATAACTTAACATTTACAATTTAAGGATATCCGCTCCTAAGTAAGGACCGATAACTCTCAAAATTATTATTTGATTTTTAAAAGTTCAGTAAGGAAGGTTATATTTATAACAGAGTTTGCTTGTCCTCTCCTGACTCAGTTAAATAAGCTACATACCTGAACAATCTCGCCGAGTAAATCCATTACGACACGTGCACGTGTATGAAGTTTTTGTGTTGTAGCACCTCCCTCCATTTTTGCACGGCATAGAATGACAAAGGGGGTCTGTGAATGGAAATTTTCAATTTGAAACAAATCCTTCAGTTATCTAATTAAAAAAGACAATCAGAGTGTGCAAAAAGAAGGTTGGACACGATATTTGTCAATAAAAATTAACATGCTTATTAATTGTAATTTTTTCCCCAGAAAAGCTAACAATATTAGTATGATTTGAAACTTCAAATATCTGTCTTAAAACACAATTTTTTTTAAAAAATATGATTCTTATTTTCGATGTTGACATTGAATCATAACATATTCTACAAAAATTTAAAAAAAATTACTGCAGTATTGATATATTTTTGTTTAATTCTTACGAAAGGTGCCATGATTAAATTCCATACGGAAAACAATAAATGGGGGTTGTGGCTAAAAGAAATGATCATTTTTCTCTTTCAAAGTAATTACAGCGTTTTTGATTAGTTAAGTTTAGATTCCTCTATTTACACACAGCTTGCACACAGAGTTAATTTGTGCAGTATTTTTTATGCTGGTCCTAGATTATGTATTGAATAAACTGAAATTCTATCAGCATATTTGAAAAATATAGTGCAACATATAGCAAAATTAATACGAGTTATTATTGTGGGAGTCTTGGGGGGGGGGGGTTGCCCAATTCAAGCTAAAAGTACAATTAACACCTTATCAGTAATACATGTATCTAATATTCATCGAGGAGTGCCACATCCAAATTTTATTTTAATGATCTTTTGGAAATCCCAATAATGCTTTGGCTTAATTCAACTATTAAAAGTAAATAAATCGATATTAGCTTTATTTCTAAAACGAGGTAAATTATGGACAAACAAGTTGATGAAACAAGAATATCAACAGTGTCGTATAAAGTTATCGTTTCAGGTAAGGTCCCAATATAAAAAGTGCTTAGTAATTTCTCTTAAATTTTGCAATTTTATTTAATTAGATTTCTTTTATATGATAAAATAGTACATTCTCCCTGATGTGACTACTTTAATGATGCAGTTAAACTAATTGTTAATTTTATATAAAACGTTGTTTTTAAAAGTAAACTAATGTTTGAAACATATATAAGTAAAAAAGCTTGTAATAGTTTTTTAATAGCACATACTCAAAATATTTATACTTAATTTTTATACTTAGATTTTTTAATGTACATTTATAAGACACAGAAAGCTCTTTTTTTAGTATCTTTACTAAGTATTTTTAACATTAGTATCCCTCAAACGCCATTTTAATGACTTTTATTCTAAAATTTAGAATAATATTTGATTATAGATATGTGAAAATTTAATAGCATAAAAATTGCATCATTTAACACCCTTCCCCGCAGTCACGCATTTTAACGCATATACCATTTCCTATTTCTAACGCAAAATCACGCATTTACCGTTTCCCCGCAATCACGCATTTTTCACGCACTTTAAAAAGTCCATTTTATCTTCAATTTTTTGCCAGATTCCAAATATTTTATACTTGCTGGAATCTCATAAAATAAGAAAAGTTATTTTCTAAGTAAAATATTATTTCAGAATATTATTTACGCTAACCTTTAGAGAAATTTGTACCCCGCTATAAAGTGCTTGCGGGGAAATGGTAAAGTAATATGTCTATGACGCCAGGATTCAGTATATGTTGCATAGCAATTCTGTAAGTTGTAAAGAGTTAAAATGCTTTGAGGGAAAAGACCGTATATTTTCTGTAAATGAAAGTTGACGAGGATTTAACCATAAAATTAGAATTTCTTAGATATTGGTCGTGCCTTTTATCCCCAACTGCAATGTTTGGTTTTTTAAGAGATATAATAGAACAATGCGTACTCATTTTCTGATGTCGACAACTGCGTCCTGTCGTCGTCGTCCCCACTGGACATTTACAGTAGCGTGAATTGTCCGGTCTGATGCACAATTCTCCTCTGTGACAATAATGACGAATGGAAAGGCAGTAGTCACCTCTAACTAAAGTAAACGTTACAATGATTTGATATATGAAGTCAAAAAGATATTACAATGATTTAATATATGACGTCAAAAAGATATTACAATGATTTAATATATGACGTCACAATGATTGCAAGAATGAAGTTCTTACATCTACTTGATGTAAGTAAAACAATTTCATTTTTTTTAAAAACATCACGTAATTAAGACACGACTAAACACTTAAAACAATGATATTTATAATACATACTTGCACAGTTTGTTTAATGCATCCTTTATAGGACGATGGTGTACTAATAAAATCTAGACTATATATCTCTCAGGGTGTCATTTGATGCTTCAACTTTATAACTTAACATTTAGATTTTTTTAAAGTTATTAAGGAATGACTCTAAATTCTTGGCCAAATTATTCGATGATAACCTAGTTTGGGTCAGATTACGCTTTATAATCCGCTTCGCTGATAAACTGACCCAAACCAGGTTATCGTCGAATAATTTGTCCAAGAAGTAGAGTCATTTCCTATAATTTAATTTTAAAATGAATAAACAACTGTGGGTGTAAAATTGTGCTGCTTTTTATGAGTTCAAACTTGCCGCTCAATAATACATCCCTAGTAACGGAAGTGATTTGAAACAAGGGGAGGTAATAACTGATACACAGATCTAGCAGCCATGATGTTTCTTTACACGAGGTAAGATCGAGCTACTGTTTGAAGTTAAATGTACATTTGTTAAATCTGGAATTTTCCATGTAATCCCATGGACTGGAAATTTGGGGATTGCATAGATACAGATGAATCAGCTGGTTGTCTAGGGGGTGTGTCCCCATACCAAACCAGGTTATCAAGAAATGATATGCGTTCTTTTTTGGAAATCAACCAATGAGAGACTAGAATAGAAACAAAATTCAATTATTATGATCGAACCTCAAGATATCCTCTCTTAAGTAAGAATCGATAACTCTTAAACTTACTGCATGTTTGAAAATGTTTGTCAATGACTTTAAAGAAAGTTTCTTTAATTTAGGTTCACATATCATTTACATTTTCCAGGTTTCTAATTATGTTCCAGTTCGTCAAAGCAAGGTCGGATAGGAATGCATATTCGTCTACATGTTTCAGATCTCTATATTTGATGTAAACATGTTATTTTCCTTAATTGTTTTGTTTCTAATTTTATACACTAAATAATTCCAGAATTTGAGTAAAGTGATTTGTCGATTATCGATGTTAACATTGAATCTTAACTTTTTTAGAAGACATTAACCTTTTTTTGCAGTGTTTATTACTTTTGCTATTTCATATGAAAGGTGCCAATTGCCATTTTTCGCGTGACTCTATGTTATGTCACTGTTTAGATGCAAGATCAAGACGTTATTATGTGTGGCTTATAGGAGGAAAAGATTTTTAACATTAATTCATTTTAATTGTCATTTGTAAGGCAAAGAATTCCCCAATCGTCAATTGTCTTTTTTGTTTAAATTGCATGATTTGGAACACCTAGATAACGGATTTACTAAAAAAAAAAATATTAGATGTCAGATGAAATTAGAATTTCTTATATATTCGTCGTGCTTCTTATCCCAACCTCCAATGTTTGTTTTAAATTTTGTGTGATATAAAATAAAATAGAAGATCCTTACTAATTTTCCGATGACATTTAAACCCCGTCCATCCCGCTGGACATTTACAGTAGCGTGAAAGTGTCGCTCTAATGCACAATTCTCCTCTGCCGCAATGTTTAGGATAGGAAAAGCAGTGGTCACCTTTAGGAAAGTAAACATTGTGAGTACAAAAATATTTAAATGCTTTAATAAATGAAGTTCTCAACATGTACTCGATGTAAGTAAAAAAATCATAACAACAATTAAACAATCAATCAATCAATTAAGGATATGGAGATATGGAGATAACAAATTGTATTCAATATCAAAGTCCATAAAACAAAACAGGAGCAGAGCAAACACAGACCTCTAAAACATCAGAAGTGTAGTCAGGTGCCATGGAGGAGTAAGCATCCCATGCTGACCGGTCACATCCGCCGAGTGCTCCTTGTCATAATCGGAAATAACGGATAATCCGTCGTCAATTCGGTGTATAAAGAATGGACTAACAATTTGTATGAAAAACATCAGTCAGCATTTGACTCAATGATAACTTGTATAAGAGGTCATCGTTTCGACCATAGATCTTACAAAATGATGACTTTGAACGAAATTGTTGATATTCTTGTTTCATCAACTTGTTTGTCAATTATTTACCTCGTATTAAAAATTGTTTATACGTAAAGCATGCTCTTGCGTATCGAATCAACTGTTATTGATTATACCGTATGCACATGATGAAGGAATATTGCTGCATAAGTAAGGGAAGTTAACGATAAAAAGTTAAATTCATCACGTTTATCATAGAGCTTGGTTGTTAGATTACTATATAATGTCTTTTTCAAGTAAAAATTTCAAGTATGAAACTGATGAGTCAGACTCTATGGTATCTTTTATCTCAAGCTCGCCTGGATACTGATATATCGTATCGACATAGCAATAAAAATTACTATTGTTAGTTGACAATACGTCGTCGATATATCTAAATGTTGAATTGAAGTCCATAGCAGGTGTTTTCTTCTTTTCACATTTAAGAGTTTGCACAAATTTCTGTTTTATATGAAACAAAAATAGGTGTGCTAATAACGGAAGGCAATTTGGTTTTCAAATAATAGTAGATTGTTGGAAGACCTGGTTTCCAAAAACCACATAGATGATGTTAATTAGAAACTCGAGCATCTATTTGATGTCAACTTCAGACTACTTGTGTGCACAATCAGATTGTATTTTGATAGAATAATTTTGCAAATGATTAATGATCATGTAAGTAAATTAACGAGTTTGCAATCAATCAATCAATTAATCAAACAAATAATCAATTAAAAAAACAAACAATCAATCATCAATCAATCAAACAAACAAACAAATAAACAATCAATCAAACAAACAAACAATCAACCATTAAGCAAACAAATAAGCAAACAATCAATCAATCGATCATCAAACAATCAACCAATCATCAAACAAACAATCAATTAATAACGCTTACTTCGTGGTTCCTTTGCCAGTATGACGGAGGTCACTAAAAAAACCTGGAACAAAAAGATTTTTTATTTAATCAGTGAACGAAATTGTATTCTCGACACCTTTTTATGTTATAAAAATTTCTTAAACATAAATCTTTAATTTAAATGATCAACGTAAATCATCATCTTCACAAGGAATCTCTATATTGATTTACATTTAACTTTTTTTTAGTTTAAATGTTTCATATTCTATAATGAAAGGAAAAAAAGGAACACAGAGTAGTATAATATTCGAAACTTTTTCACCGCATGACGAAAATGGTCAGATGAGAATGTAAATTACTATGCACCAAAATCAATGTTCAAAATTACTCAACTTTAAAATGTATGACGTCACATAGTGAAACACTAAAAAGCACAAAACACGTGCAAATTGATGACAAGTTTGTCAACAAATCTTAAAGTACCATTTGCTGCACCTGAGGTGTATACATTTTTTTCAGTATTTACATTCGAATTGCCTATGAAAAGAAAAAAAGACAACAACGGGTTACTGAGTAGTTTCTTGTCAATTTTTCCCCAAAGAACGTCTTAAACCTTGTCTGAGAGGCCAGGAATGGTTTTCAACCAAATGTGACAATAACGTTAACGCCAAACAGAGTCACTTTACTATCGGGTGATTCTACCTGCCACCTGTTTAATCGGCACCTTACTGACACAAAACCACTATTAATTCATTAGACTATCATAATCATATTTACCCGAAAACTGAAAGAAACCAATTGCTTAATTTTAGTTTTGGAGCCGGTGTAAAGACGAATAACGACCCCCATCGAATAATGAGCGGGGGTCAGTATTCGACAGCGAAAAATGACACCCCGGTCATTATTCGACGTAGAAAAATGACCCTTTTGCCCGTAGAAAAAGTGTCACCACCCTAAAAATTTGCAGAACTAACGTTAAGAAAAATGACCCCCGTAGAAAAATGACTCCATGTTGATAAAAGCTGAAATTTTTAGGGGGCAAAAAAATGGATAAAGAAGCATATTGGCCAAAATGCTCACCTGAGCTAATTTGGAATTAATTGATGATATGTTGATCTCATTACATATGATTATAGCTATATTTTAAGGTCAATGCGATGATTCAGAATCTAAAGGAGTAAAAATTTATCGAGCCTAAAGGGTTAGGTAAACATTGTTTTTCGATGGTAGGAATCATCGTTCTGACAGAAAAAATCAGCAGTGTCATATATTATTTTATCCTCCGCTTGAAAAGCGGGAGGGTATATAGTGATTGGGATGACTGTCCGTCTGTTACGCTTTGGGGTATCCATCTGTTATCCGCAACTCCTCTTATATATTACAAGATGTGTTTGTAAAACATTGATGCCCCCGTATGGCAACATAGCAAAGATGAAGCTTTTTTTAAATGTTAATTTAATTAATTGGTACCAAAAGTAGGGTATTCTCACTGGAAAACAATTGTGAAATTTGAAAGTAAGCTAATGTTAAAGTTTTTTAATAAGTACTCCAAGGTCAAAAGGTCAATATAATAAGTATCAAATGAAAGGTCTTGCCACATAAAATACTTATGTAGAGCATGAAAGCCCTAGCCCTAACCGTTCAAAAGTTATGGTCAACGTTCAATTTCTTAAAAAGTAGGTCAAACTCCAAGGTCAAGGTCAAAGGGTCAAAGTTATTGATATCAAATGAAAGGTCTTGTCATAAGGATCAATATGTAAAGTATAAAAGCACTAGCCCTGATTCTTTAAAAGTTATGGTTAAGGTTTGCTTTTTTGAAAGTAGGTCAATCTCAAAGGTCAAGGTCAAAGGGTCAAAGATCTTTGTATCCAATGAAGGTTCTACTCACAAGGATTACATATATGAAGTATAAAAGCCCTATCCTTTACCGTTCAAAAGTTATGGCCAAGGTTAAATTTTTTTAAAATAAGTCAAGGTTAAAGGGTCAAGATTGTTGGTATCCAGTGAAAGGTCTTTTAACAAACATTACATATGTGAAGTATAAATGTCCTGGTGTCTACTGTTCAAAAGATATGGCAAAAGTAAAATTTTAAAAATTTCATGTAAAAGTGGGTCAAACTCCAAGGTCAAGGTCAAAAGGTCAAATTTGGTGGTACCCAAAGAAAGGTCTTGTCACAATGAATACATATATGAAATATGAAAGTCATAGCTCCACTAAATCAAAAGTTATGGGCAAGGTTAAAGTTTTTGCGGACAGAGAGACAGACAGACGGACACGACAAAGACTATATACCCCCGAAACTTCGTTTACGGGGGCATAAAAAGATGTATTTGGAAACAGCAATGCCCCTGTATGGCAACATAGCGAAGATTAAACTTTTCTTAAAGGCAGTTTAAGGGGGATGTACGGCCATATTTAGTGCAGTGAGAACAAAATGTAAACATTTCTTCAAATGGCTAAAATACATTATATTTTGATCAAATTCTAAACCCTTATGATAAAGATACAATAAATATGCATAACTGAATGCATGTTGTGCATATATAATCTATACTTTTGCAGAAAAATGCTTTTGATATGCACCTTAGAACTGCGCAGCTACAGAATTCAGCAGAGCCTTAAAAAATCCAAAAAAATACACAAAGTGTGCATTAATGTTCTCTCTACAACCATTTGTTGAGAAAATGTCTAAATTTTGCACGTTTAAATGATAATTTTAAGTTCAAACAAGGTATCGTTGTCTTCAAAAAGAGTGTAAAGAACCCTGAAAGTAGTTCATTGAAAGCAGCACGTGGTCTATTTTTAGCACAGAATTTTGTTTTCCAGACCTCTTCTTAATATGGAGGGACATAACAATCTTTAAATGTAGAAGAGAATTACAGTTGCAAAATATTTCAAATAATATGAACACTTTTCAAAGAGGAATTGTGTTAAAGTGTGGCTTGAAGTAATTTATTTAGTATTATTATCAAACAGTTGTTAAATAGTGTACGTATTGAAATAAACTTTTTGATTCCAGGTAAGGAAAAATGAGCACCATCAAAGTTTAAAATTAAGAGTTTGTAAGTTTGCCCCAGATAACTTATAATATCTATCAAAAGTTTAATTATCACCAATGAAACACAAAGAAATTAAACACATAAATTCGATATGAAAAACCTTGTGTTAGTATTTACTAGTACGAGGGGTGATCGAACTATCTCTATATCTACAAAACCACAATTTAGATTAGAAGCATATTTGGTGCACACTCAAGTTCTATAAATAGCATATGCCGAATAAAGTTTTGCTCACAATGTGAAAATAAAGTCATTATGCAGGTACATGTACTTGTGACGAAAAATGGTTGTCTCAGTGGAACTCATTCAACAAACGACTGAAATAATTATGGTATATCTTAAAACTGCATTTGAAGTAACGTATAAGAATTTGTTCAAAGTTTATTAAGACAAATGACTTCCTAATAATTCAATCAATGATTGGATAGACCGTTTTAGTGAAGGAAGGCAGATGGTTGAATATGATACTTGTTATATGTTGCCCGGTGAAAGCAAGTTTGAAAAGGGGTTTGTTTTTTAATTAAGCAATATCCTATCAAAGGTCTCCAATTTACACTTTGGAAAATACTTGAATATTTCAACAATAATATAACTATCAAATACCTAAGATATCGTTTACTTTTGATCACCCCCCCCCCCCCTCCTATATACCCTGTCAAATAAACATTTACAATTTTCATTACAGCGGAGCAACATTTGAAAAGGAATAAAATCATTCAGAGTTGGTTAGGAGATTTAATGAATAACTTTTTTCTATTTGCCCATTTTGTCAAATTTACAATTTTACAGAGTAAAGAAAAAAAATCAACACAATTAAATATTCTATAACGTCTTTAAAATGACGTTTGGTGGACCTCCCAACTCAGGGAAAATTATTGGGTCCGTATTTATGGTGAGAAAAAAAATTCATTAAAATTCAAACATATTTGTTGACGGAAGGAAAAAAAATCCTGTAATTGGATGTAAAATAAACTTGAGTCGGGCCATTTTTAGGCAGTAGATCGGGAGAGAGGGCTACCAAATATATTTACAACAAATGGTCTTATAAGGCTAGTACATGTTCCATCACATACTTTGCAATGCAAAATTTTTTAATCTTTGGCACTATTTTGAAAAAAGAACATATGATTTTCGGAAGGAGGGGGAGGGGGGTAGTCTCTCATTTTTTGCGATGATAGATAGACATTGTATATGCAATGGACCTTTGTTTGCAAACATTGTGATTGCTTCTAAATTTAAAAAAAAAACTCTATATATTTTATCAAGCTTCGTATGTTCAATGATCGAGAGCTAATAAAACGTAGTCAACATAATGAGACATGATGCGTTTTTATGTCCAAACATTACTCCATACGATGTGTTGGTCATTGCAAACAATCAAGCTATTTATGTGAGGTGCCTGAAGGAAATCCTTTAACTGCCTATTTTTTCTATCTAACTGCTAAACAAAATAGACATATGTACCAACTTTTCGAATGTAAGACATGTAATTGCAATTTGTTTTTCATGCACCGCATATTGTTTAACATTTTCAAATTAAATGCTAAGCATTCTCCTTGCAGTGCCCCATTTCAAAATAACTTCTATTGCCACAGAAAAAAAGACCCGACGTAAACACACATGTTTAGGGCATTTTTAAGCTTTTTCTTGAGTTTTAAAGAAACCAACAAATTATCAAGACTTGTTCCACGAAAAATTAAATATAATCATGGTTATAAACGCATCTATCCACAGCAGATATATGCACATGTCAAGCACGTGCTCAGTGTATTAATATTTTCTAGGAAACTCGAGCTGTGAACAGAACAGTTTTTCCCGATTTGCTGGAGTGGGGTTAAACTCGCGTTTTTCCATTAATCAGACGAAGCGATGCAACAAATAAAAGTAGTAAGTAATATTACCTAATGATTATTACTAAGTTATTTCTTGTCTTGATGTTTTTATGGTCGCATTTATTCTAAAACCAATGTTATTCGAACTCTGTGCGACAGAGGAATGGCGGACGACATAAACACATGGTCTCAGGAAGACACACATATGAAAAATCAAATTTTCAAGAATTCTAGATAATGACAAGAAAAAAGCGAAACAAATGGTTGTAGCCATATTATCAATGAATCAAACTAACACTACATTTTCAATGCATTTTTCATCTCGTGAATGCTGTAGCTGCGCAGTTCTACAATGATTAATTTCCTCCTAATTAAAACAAAATAAACTTAATTATTTACTAATTTTGGTCTCTAACAGTAGGTAGCTAGTGCATTAACTCTTTGAGTAACTTTGGGCTAGTTTAGACGAGTATTAAGCGCATTCTTGGCATTTCTTATTTCACACCAGACTAGATCCAATTGGCTTGTACATCCCCCTTAAATATAATGGTACCCAAAGTAAGGTCTTCTCACAAGAAATACAATTGCAAAATAGGAAAGCCCTAGCACCACTTGTTAAAAATAAATGGCTAAGGATAAGTGTTTGAAAAGAAGATCAAACTCAAAGGTCAAGGGGTCAAAGTTGATGGGTTCTTAAGAAAGGTTTAATGTAACAAGGATTACATTAATAATTAAATTTTGTGAAGTATGAGAGTACTAGTATCTTCCATTTAAAAGTTATAGCCAAAGTAAATTAATTAAAAATTTGGCATTTTTGTGTAAAATGGGACAAACTCCAAGGTAAAGGTCAAAAGGTCAAATCATGTGGTATCCAAAGTAAGGTCTTGTCACAAGGAATGTACACATATTGAATTTGAAAGACATAGCTACAATAAATGAAAAGTTATGGTAAATGTTAAAGTTTATGCGGAGAAACAGACATACAGACGGACACGATAAAACTATATACCCCCGAATCTTCGATTACAGGGACATAAAAAGAAATGGTATTCAATTAACTTTTCATATTATGATACAGTATAAAGAAGATGTTACAAAAATCAAAATGTTTGTTCTGATTTTCATATATAAATTCTCTGAAAAATATACTCAGAACTGGATGAAATCGTGGAGTAAATCAAGAAATAAGAAATGTAACGAATACTGTGTGCTAAATCAAAAGGTTATGTCTACATGTATAGTTTTTGCATTAATTAAATTATGTGTATTTTACACTAGCCCATATCTTTACAGAGCATATTTTTAGGTGTAATACCCACCCCACCCCCTCACTTATTTAGGAGGAAGTTAATTATCAACAAAAGAAACAAAAAAACTACCCTGCCTTTATTTTTCTGTAAGGAGGGACTATAAAAAAAGCTTAAAACAATCTAATTCGGATAAAGTTCTTCCGCCGATCTTTTCTACTAATTTTTAACTGTAACTCTGCCACAATACTTTCAAGTATACCCCCGCCAACATTTAAAGTATGCTTTAATCATGGCGAAGTAAATTATGATATGATTGAACTTGTGTGAAAGCTTAACTTCATTTCAATATTTTATCTAGAGCCTCTTTCAGTATTATTGAAAGGTATAGAGTTTTATCTATATTTTTGCTTTTCATTTATTTTTTGTTTGTTTTGATTAAACGTAATTTTTTTTTGGGGGGGGGGGTAAAAATCTTATACAAGCTAAAAGTTGAAATGAAGGAAAAATAGATTTTTCTATTAAAGAGTATTGGAACCTGATTGTTGCATGGTTTGATTTCCAAAAACAAGTGGAATATTATTCTTTATGCAAACACTATAAGGAGGAATATTAAAAAGAAATTTTATTTACTTGACAATTAAAGAATCTCTTTTCACTTTAAAGGGTGTAACGTTGAATATTGACCCGAGTTGAAAATTGAACCGGGCGTCATTTTTCAACGTTGAATATTGCACGGGGGGTGTTTTTTCACCGTTGAAAATTGAGACCAAAAGTCGTTGAATTTATACCCGGGGTCATTTTTCAACAGCTTGATAATTTTTTTATTACCCCTGATGACGTCAACAAGTTGAATATTGACCCTGTTGAATATTGACCCCACCTCAAAGTTTGAACATTTTTTGAGTTGGGAAGTTGTTTTACGGGATTTATCAGTATCACTTTATTTATATTTCGGTTACAATTATTTTTCCCTTTTCAAGAATAATAGAATAAACATACAGTATCACCCCGTGTATATATGACTGTACATTTTGATCAGTGCACGATTTCAGTTATCTCAGTTCAAGCATGACAACTTTATTTTTGACAATACTTTCCAAAATCCATGACATCCATAAATAACTACAAATCAAATATTTGATTATGTCTTGTATCAATTTTTGACAAAGATATCCAAAATGTTTTAATAAAAAGTACATGTTGATCCTCATTCAAGATTTCAAGGCATTGTTACGTCTGATCAAATAGGGAACATTAAAAAATATTAATTCAAGTTGTAGTATTTTTTTAAACACTTGTTCTATGAGAAAACCAGGCAGGAGGGATACACGAAGTGTCACTCACTTTAATGAAAGAACTTTATTCGGTAATAACCGATATTTGCCCCCCCCCCAACCAACCAACCAACCAAACTTTGATGGAGAAATATTTAATTATGATCTTAAATAGGGGGTATATGCTAACTTCAACGCACTGAATATTTTCATACGTAATGACGTCATATGTACGAAATGACGTCACAAACATGACGTAAATTTCAGCATTTTATGAATTCTACAGAAAAATGTATATATTTCGTGGATATGTTAAGTAAAAGTCACCGAGCGCATGTGTGTTCAGGCTCAATATTTTGATATAATGTGTGGAATGATAATATCAATAAAATATGCAAATATTGTTCCTGAACAAACTTGCGCTCTATAAATTTTAAAGCTAAAATTGTTGCAATTTTGTCCATTTTGTCCTCTTTCTGAAAAAGGATATAAAATCGGACTAGTTTGTGACGTTATAAAAACAAAAAAAAAGTGTATAAACTACTTTCAAACAATAATATGTTCTGTTAATTTATATTTCTTACACAATTTATTAAAATAAGCACATTTCAGGAAATTTTCAAAATTTGACTTTTGTGGGGGGCAAATATATGCAATATACCTTTTCTAAAAGGATTCCTTCAATATAGCTTATGATCACAAGAAAAAACATGAAGTCAATATGCATTTCAGATTCTATAAATAGCATCTCAAGTCTCTATGCTGTTATATACTTAATCATGTGATCAAGTTTGAGCCAATCAGAGAGCTTAGAATAAATGATTAAAATAATATTAGGTTATATCACTTATTCCAATAGGGATATCTATTGGGCGCCGTTTTAGTATTTATTGCAAAAATGAATGCTCCCTAATACATATAGATTACCACTGGAACCAATAAAATTCGGACTACCCAGTTTTCATGCGTTTTCTACGATTTTCTTGTTGTATACTTGATATATAAGTGAAATAAAATAATTTGTAAGCAAAAAAACCACAATTGCTTAAAATCAATTGCAAAACTGTAATCCATTTTCTCCTAGAATGATGAGTTATAAAACAAAAGTGAAAGTGAATAAGAATTAGGCAACAACAGTTTTGGGAACCGTTTTATTTCTGACATGAATAATTTGAATAGATAATGTCACCTATTCGAATAAATGATATCAGTTATACACAATGATATGGTAAAATCACCTGTTCGAAGGGAAAAGGTGATATCACCCAATCGAATAGGCAATATTACCAATTCGAATAAGTGATATCACTTTTTTTAACTGGTGATATCACCAATTCAAATCAAATAGGTGATATCACCTATTGGAACAGGTAATATCACTTATTCGAATAGGTGATATTACTTTTGGCAATAAATAACAAAACAGGGTCTCATGCCTATGAATTAAATCACAGTTGTGAAAACCCAATCATAAATACACATGTATGTGTTTTTATGATGTTGGATTTGGAACCGGTTTCATGATCAAAATTCCACGACCCGGCTCAGTTTTCAAAGGATTAGGGTCTAAATTCAACACCTTGGGTCTCAGTATTCAACGTTGAAAAATAACCCTGGGTCAATTTTCAACCCGGGTCAAAATTCAACGTTACACCGGTCGACTTACTTTTGTTTTCCTCCCACTGGCATGTGCGCGTCGTTTGACTAATTTTAGGCGAGGTTACTCATGCCCAATATAACCAGCGTTTGCATGAAAGATAGACACTCTGATGAATTCCATGCAAAGGGAAAGCTGTTACAGATGCGCGGTTGAGACATTCAAGATAATGAGATTTTTTCGATTTTCACTTAGGGGGCGGGGAGTAATTGTCATGAGTTTCAATAACGAATGAATTATGAGATGGAATTTCGGTTACATTTTCTTTAAGGGACTCCGATCCTCAGCCAGGAAGGACAACTCTTTAATTCACAATTTAATTCAAAAGTTTCAAAATGAAGCTTGAAAATCAATTCTTTTCATGCAACAATTTTCATTATATACCTCTGAATGTATTTCAAGGTTCTTTGAAGTTCTCAGAAAGGTCTGATTAAAAGTCGAAATTTCTTTACCCCGTGAAAGCATGCATTACATATAATTATCAAGAAATTAATGTTCATTTTAATCTGACCATAGGTACCAATGTTTCATTACATAGTATGAAATTAGAAGTGATTTATGGAGCTTTGGAATAGCAGGGGAATCTTAATACACTTTGAATTGTAAAATGATAGAAGTAAATAAAAGAAAGAACATTATATGTATAAAAATTATGGATTTTTTCCTCAAAAGCATGGATACCTATGATTTTTATTTTTGAAATGTGTTTATTGGTCAAATTTGAATTGGAAAATGCATAGCAGGTGCTCTTATTTGCAATTCCTGAAAATATTTTCGAGTTTTACTAATTTTCTCTATATATGATTAACTTATTATTAACTCGAAAGATGAAGATTGAAGAATTATTATGCATGTTATGGGTAAAAACTTGTTACTTTGAAAATTCAGAGACATTTTTATGAGCATTTTCGATTAGTCAATGCTTGCTTTTCAGAACCTGAGGATCGGAGTGCCTTAAAGATGATTTGTAAAGTAAGATAGGGTTGCTGAAAAAAAAGATAAAAATGAATTTAATTCACCTCTAAAGTTTACCCTGCGTTTCTTTTTCTTCTCAGTATTTATGTCTAATAGATTTTGAGTTTGTTACCTTTTTTTTTTCTATTGATTTATTTATTTTTCACACTTTATAAATATTGCTTCTTTTATTTATTTTTTTTTTTCATTTTGGGGCTTAATCAATTTCTTTTTTATTTTATGCCCTTTTTGAAATTATTTAATTATGTTCTTTAATGTGTACCAAATTATTTTTTCATGGATAATTTCATTTAATAAATATTGGCGAAATAAATGAAAAAATAAGAAAAAAAACTTACCACAAACAGGCAGAGAATCGACTTAAAGAACATGACTATGGTTGCCTATATGAATCAGGTAGAGTGTCGCGTATTTTCACTATCTTTATAATCACCTGCAAAAAATGATTTGTCAATTCACTGCACAGCTGTATCATTCCTAATTGAGCCACTAAGCCTTTCTTAATCCTGTGTTTATTATCATGATTAAAATTATACATAATTTTAAATATTAAGTTGAAAAGGTAAATTTATTTCTAGAATTAATCCTTGTAGTTGGAAACATCTTGTCTGAATGTTTATAACAATTAACAGTTACATATACCTAATCAATAAGCATTGCTCACGTCGGATGTGACAAGTAAACTGGGCATGCTTTCCCCTCCCGCGTACCTGATCCTACCTCTAGAATTTCATTGGATTCGTATTTATGCTCTTTTTACAGAATTATTTCGAATGAAGATTTTTTTTTTAAATCGATCACTGTTATCTTCACTCCTTTCATCCCTACAACTCTTGAACTTCAAGGAGCTTGGGTGTAATGCATTGTTTACAAATTGTATTGTACCGGTATTTTAAATAGACCATTTGAAACTCTTAACCCCGTACATGTCATATACGCATTTCTTCGCATCTGACTTGAAAAATAAATATAATGTGAAAAAACATTCATAACCTCATTAATACTATAAATATCAGAACAAATCTTGCACCGTTGGAAAGATAAAACAATTACGATAACATGAAATACAGAAATTGTTTTTAAAGGTTGTACCAGTTAAACTTTGCACACTATTTTTGCGATTTTGCCATTATCAAAATCTATGCGGGGGTAGCACGTTATATGTAAAAATGCTAAATTTTGATGATTACCTCCCAACCCCACTCCATCCCCCTAAAATACTTAAAATTGGTTTTTAAAAAAATGTACAATATATCTATAATTTTCACCACAACAATGAAATATTTTCAATATATCTAACTAAGCAAAAAAAGGAAATAAACTCATTCATGAATAAATGGAATTTCCAGCATGACTATGGTGTATTTCCTTGCCATGGCAACTGAAATGATATTTATCATTTTCAGAATATATATGCATTGGTAAATCAAAAAATTACAAGAAATACTCAAAAAATGCATTGAAATCTTAATATCAGTTTGTTTAGAAATGCTTAAAATCTTTGCCATGGAAGAGGTTAAAGGATCAAAATATGGTTTGAAGCCGCGGCTGTGGTGTAGACCTAACTGTTTATTGTTATAAACATTCAGGCAAGATGTTTCCAACTTCAGAAATTAATTCTAGAAATTAATTGGCCTTTCCCACTAAACATTTAAAAATATGTATATTTTTGATTTGTATGATAAACGTTGAATAAAGAAGGGTTTAGTGGCTTATCAAATATTGATACAGCTGTGCAGTAAATTTACCAATCATATTTTGCTGGTAATTATAAAAATACAGAGTAAATGCAACACTTGACCTGAACCATAGTAAACTATAGTCATGTTCTTTAAGTCGATTCTCTGCCTGTTTCTGGTAAGTTTTTTGAAATTATTTTTATTTCATTTATATCCTCAAACTTTATTCAACTAAATTATTTTTAAAAAATAATTTAGTACATATTAAAAAAAATACATAATAATAGAATTTCAGAAAATAGAAAAATCAGTGTGTTTTTTTTATTTTTAGATCCAAAAATGAAAAAAAAATCATAAAAGAAGCAGAATTCAATTTTTTTAATAAATATCAATAGAAAACAAAACAAAACAAGGTCGTACATACACAATAGATAAGACATATTTATTATTGGAAAAGTAAAATAGTTATTTATCAATTGGAATATCTGTTAACTATTCACTAGTTGTGGTTATACTTTTGGTAAGTCGTTCGAGCAAGTTAAGATGATTATTTTTTTTTATACGTATTGCTATAGTAATAAATGTTCGCTAATCTTTTGTAGTGATAAATGTTCGCTAATCTATTGTCATAATTAAAAAATAGATTTTTCCTCATTTTCTTTTTAGGTATATCTGGTAGTATCTGCCATAGCAGCAGAGAATCCGTGGGAGAAGAAGGGTAAAACTAAAAATGATATATGAAATTAATCCTGTAATCCAACTGAATATTCATTAAAAGGGTTATTGTCAGAACAAATAAATATTATCCTAATTTTACATTGTCTTTCACTAATTAGCAATATTCAATTGCCAATCAGTAAATAACTAATTAACTTTTTTTTAATTTCAAATATAATTTTAAAAAAAAGTTCCTCGTGATATCTTTAAATTGCATCAGGAAGACGTGAATACTGCGTCCGTAATAGGAGAATTTGCTACAAAGGAAAGTTATGTACCAGACCAGACACGTCACGATATTGTAAATGTCGGTCCCGGTGGGGAGGACCAGATTGTCGTCAGAAATTAAGTAAGGGTTGTTGTATTATTACTTTGAAGCCATTTGTCACATTTAAGTATACAAGGATTTTTTTTTTTACATTATCAATTGTTCACAGGCAGCATGTTATTGGAGAGTCAGACAAGTTTTCCTTTGGGTACATATGTTTACTTTTACTTCAGATGTCTAAGAAATTAATTGTTTGACAAAAGAGATTATATAAACTTTTCCATCGTCAAATTTCCTTAAGTATTTAGTAATATTGTAAGCAAATCTAGACATCACGGAGTCATATTTTGGCTGCCCTCTTTAAAACTAATTGTTAGGCTTTTTAAAATAAATTTGACTAAATTTTCTAACTACTTGAACAATACATAGGAAGAATATGGAGATAACGAACAGTGTTATGTCAGCCTGACATGTTAACAGGGGATGTATACTCCTCCAAAGAATCCGATCTTATGCCCTCCTTAATCAGATTTGAATTATTCTTAGATATTATTTTAAAATCTATCAATATCCGTTCTACCGGTATTTCATTTTTACTACCATCAGGAAAATAATATTATTTTCAGTGAAATAACATTTAAGTTTCTACTAATGTGAAAGAAACTAAAGGAAATATTCATTTCTTTGCTTTCATAATCATTTATTTCTTTTAATCTTAATCTTTAATATTTGGTAAGATCATAATCTTGATCTTTTTTTAAAAATTATTTTAAGGTAAAGAACCTGCGTGTCAATCAATGCCGTGTCAAAATGGAGGGACGTGCACCAATACAGACAAGTCATACACGTGCACGTGTAACGAAGGTTGGACTGGGCAGGATTGTTCAAGTTAGTTTAATATGCCTCATGATGTAAATCTTTGAGGATTTTGTCACTTTAAAAATCCATAAAGGATAATACTTAACAAGTTACAGATTTTATGTAAACCTTTCATTTAACATTTTAATTTATGAGCATTTTCATACCAGGACATCTTTTCTCACTTACCAAAAAGAGGAATAATCATTTTCTGAAACAATCTAAGAACGTGTACTTTTTTCTTCAGTATGTTTTGTTTTTGTTTTTGTTTTTTTTTTTTTTTGAATCATATGAAAATCACTCTTTGCAGATTTTGAAGGCGTTTTTAATTACGAGTACGCATTGATGATCATGTTGAATCACTATTACGCATTCAACGAATCTTCACTGATTTACATGACAACAAATACCTCTGCAACCATAGAAATCTCGACCTCAAACAATCTAGAACCCTCTCTGAAGTCAGCCATTGATCGAACCTTGTTCTTTGCCTCGCAACTGAAAGTTGCCCTGCCACCTGAAATGCAAAGCGTCTCCTTCCAGAAAGAGTCAAAAGCCGTGAAAATTCGCTCAACTAAACCCCTTGCTGTTGTTCTCTTTGACAACAATTATTCACAATCCAACGACGGTACTCTGATTTCTCCAGTAGAAAAACTCAGCACTCGGTATTTGGTAGTTTCTTCTGAACCTCGTTTTGCCAAACATCCGGTTTACGCCAGTTTGTTTGGAGTAGCTGCATTGGAGGACGACACATTAGTGACGATAAACTTTAAATTGGGCAATAATTCAATGCCTCTAACTATCAACGGGCAAAACTACAGCGATTCAGACACCTTCGAAATCTCCCTGGAGAATTTGGAGACTCTACAAATGGAGCACAGCGCTGATCTCTCGGGGACCTTGGTCGAGTCTTCTAAACCTGTAGCAGTGTTTTCTGGAAACAGATGCAACATGTATACAGAATCGATCAGATGTAGTCATTTTCTTGAACAAATGACTCCGACAACAAACTGGGGAGATTTACATATTGTTCCTCCTGACTTTAATAGTGATGGAACACTCGTGAGCTTAATGACCGACCAGCCATCGGCTGAACCTACGGTCGTTAGCGTAGGTCGTTGGAGTACGCAATTAATACAAGTTCTTCCCAGAGTACCGTTTGTATTTCCTTTAAGAGCAAATGAATCAGCCCACATCACCGGCCGTGTGTTCGTTACCAGCTTTGTGAAAGGAAGTAAGAACAATCCAAATTCCAGTTCTCCATATATGGTTACAATTCCAGATATCATTCAGTCAAAGAGTCAGTATATAATCCCAATTCCTGAAGGTTACTTAACCAACTACGTCACGATTATGATCATAAGAGAAAACATAAAAGCTGATCTTCTTCTGAATGGGCAAGCTATAGACGAAGGAAAGATTCGGTTTGAAAGTGTGTTGCCGATAAATTTCTTCATGAGCTACACCATACTGACCTTGGAAGTCTCTCCTGGTATACTGAACATAACGAGCACTTCAGGATCAAGGTTCGGACTGGTTGTCTTTGGCTATCGGTATCTCGATTCCTACGGGTTTGCAGGCAACGTTCCTTCGCGTTACAATTGTTCCAGCAATAGTTTTTATAGTTGTGAATAAACGAAATTTCTTCATGTTATTATGAATATTAAAGTGATGTAAGTCATCATATGCACTTTGAGTTTTTTTTTAGTTTAAAACACCCTGACTAAATCCTTTCTTTTAAAATCCTTTTTTCTATAACATGTTTTATTTAGATCATGTCCCATACGCTTCGTCATTTGAAATAGAATATTTCAGTTTGAGGTAATAAATAGGCCATAAGAGTGAATAATAGCATGTACATTTTGTTGTACCACATTGACTTCGATGAGCATAGTTCACTGTTGTTAAATAAAAATATCGCTGAGTGTAATTGCATAAAAATAATTTAGAAATGGTAGTCTTAGAAATATAAAAAAAGATAATTTTTTCACAGATTTTTTTAATTTAAACTTGTCATCAAGTTTACTGTGAAATCACAAAAATGTTTGAGGGGTCAAATTTCATGGTTTTAGGAAAATATATTGGTTCATATGAATTTAATTTCGTGGTTGAAGAATTGTTCAGTAGAAAAATGTATGTTAAAAGCTACATTTCGTAGTGGACATACATTCTTGAGTCTCTTTATACCTTGAAAACAATGAAAATTATCCCCCACGAAAATTAGATATTTCACAGTATACTACTTTGCTTTTGAAAAAAAAATTGAAATTAATTTTAGACTTAAATTTTTCACTCACACTCAAGAAATATTTTGTAATATATGATTATGTTTTAAACTGATAATGTTTTAATATGTTCATGATTTAGGAAAAATGATTGCAAAAACAAGGCAAAGTCGGATTGGAACTTTAAATAAATTTTTAAAATATTTCAACACCTCCGCTGTTAGTTTTATCCAATTATTCTTTACCTCACAGGGGAAATAATTTTCTATTGATGAACAAAAGCGAGTCTGACTACTGATGAATAAGTTATATACAAGGGTAATAATAAAAATTAAATAAATTTCTTGTGTGCAATGCACATTGAAAACATGACTTAAAATATTAAACATGTAAGAAATTTTGCTA
The DNA here is from genome assembly GCF_032062105.1 of Saccostrea cuccullata. NCBI lineage: Eukaryota > Metazoa > Mollusca > Bivalvia > Ostreida > Ostreidae > Saccostrea > Saccostrea cuccullata. The sequence continues at coordinate 32,708 of NW_026938997.1, read as the reverse complement.
ATTTTGAAACTCAAATTGACCATTTTTGCAAGTTACTTAACATTAACTAGAAAATTAATTATAGTGGTGGAATAGGATATTATACCTATAAATCAAAATTAGAAAGTTTAAATCATGTAAAGGTAAAGAAAAAATTTAAAATAAATTTAAAAGTTATGTTAATTAAATTCAATATTCAACGAGAACTATGACTGACTTATGGTATTATAAGAATTCAAAGTTTAAAATTTAAAGCCCTTTTCGCAAAAAATCTTAACTCAAAGATTAACATTTGACAATGCAATATTCTGTTTTAGAAAGATATTAATTTTTTCCTTAAAATATTATTTACAGTTTAATGAAGCATGTGAAGATAGTGAACAGTATTCAAGACCAAAAGTCCATCTAACAATACAAAATAGGAGCAGAGCAAACACGGACTTCCAAAACATTAGAGGTGGGATCAGGAACTAGAATGCGTGATAAACGCTTGATTGCAAAATCTATTCTTGAATGCTAGTAGAAAGTAGATCAATTTCCTTTTATTAGTTCGGAATTGTCCTGACGAACTGGATATTTACTTGTCCAATTAATCGATTATATATCAGTTTGAATATACATGTACATGTATGTACTTAATTGACAAGACTTTTGGTTTTTTTTTTAACGTATTCAGAAAATCAAAGGCAGTACATTTATAAATCAAATACTTCACGTGGCTGTTAACGTTGATTGCATCTGATCCAGTTTTTTTTATAAATCAATTCCATTCCTTTGTGTTTTGTGTCCTTTTTTTAATGGTAGTTTTCTTGTAATTAAAACTGAAATGCATCTACACTTTTGTTGCAATATGGATACAAAGCATCAGTTTGTCAACGAGGAAATCTTTTTAATACTAATTTCAGAATAATTGTATAGAGAATCACAATTGTTTAATTAAATTAGGTAATTTTGTTTATGACCTTTCACAAGATTATTAAGTAAAAATTTCGAATGCCGTCCTAAGTAAAGGAAGTTGACGATAGTTATCATTTCATCCTAATGTTTTGTTGGTAGATGCTAGTAACTTTTTACGTCTAAAATATCGAAATTTGAAAAGATGTGTCAGACTCTTTGGTATCATGGAACTCAAGCTTTGTGTGATATGGTTCTAAGTATCCTTTATTGTAAGTTTTCTGGTATATATCGAATCGTGGCAATAATTATCAGTCAGGATTTATCATGTATTAGTAATATGTCATCGATACAACTGAATGTCGAATGAAGGCAACAGTAAGTGTTTTATTCTTCTCATCTTCCTCTTATTTTATAATAAAATATAATAAAAATTCATTGCCCATTGCACATAAGAGGTTAAATTAACCTTTGAAGGTTGATATTCAGATGTTTATCTCAGTTACTAGTATTTGTAGACTTCTTCGCTTTTTCTCATCAATAGAGACCTGCATGTTTCTCTTGTGCGTGAAAACGTAATAGGATAAAGCTCCCATAGTTGAATTAATTTTTATTTATGTACGTATTTTAAAATTTATAATATCATTACATTCTGGGTGAAAAATTATTTTCAAGGACAATATTATTCTTCCAAATGTAAAAAGTATCATTTTGACCACAAGCTTAAGTCAAATGTCTATGAAAAATTATCAAGCATGATCGAGTTGATTTTCGTAAGTCTAAGACTATCATTTGTAAATAATTCCTATGGACTCTCACTAAGTTATATCTGTTATTAATGTTCAGAGAATTAGAAAAAGGTTAATATGAAAGTAAAACAGAATTTGCCATTCTACACTTTTATGCGCCTATCTATTTTCCGAAAACTTGATATACATGTGTAAATCAAAATCGAGTTGACAAAACGAATGGGACATGATTTTGAAAAAAAAAACATATGAAAAGGAATTTAAAAAAAAATTCAGTCGGAATGTTTTTAACTTAAAATAAAACGCACTGCGTTTGAAGATTTGCATCAGTTTAATATTCATGATAACATGAAGATTTCTTTTTCACAAAAATGAAAATGATTGTTGGAACAATTTTATTATCAAGGAACACTGTTGGCTGCAAATCCGTAGGAATCGAAATACCGATAGCCAAAGACCACCAGTCCGAACTTTGATCCTGAAGTGGACATTATGTCCAACATACCAGGAGAGACTTCCAAGGTCAGGATGGAGACATCATCATTGTATTCGAACCGAATCTTTCCTTCTTCTACCGCTTGCCCATTTAGACGAAGATAAGATTTTATGTTTCCTTCGGTCGTAATCGTGACGTAGTTGGTCAAGTAGCCTTCAGGGATTGGGATGAGATACTGACTCTTGGATTGAACAGTATTCGGAATCGTAACCATGTATGGAGAACCGGCATTGGGTTTGTTTATGTTTCCTTTCGCAAAGCTGGACACGAACACACGGCCGGAAATGAAAGCTGATTCGTTCGCCTTTAAAGAAAACTGATACGGTGCTCGGGGAAGAACGTTTATTGTTTGCGAACTATCACCTACTCTAATAGTTGTAGGTTCAGTCGATGACTGGTCGGTCATTAAGCTCACCAGAGTACCATCACTGCTGAAATCAGCTGGTACAATATATGAAGATCCCCAGTCCGCTGTCGGGATCATTTGTTCCAGAAAATGACTACATCTGATCGATTCTGGAAACATGTTGCATCTGTTTCCAGAAAACACTGCTACAGGTTTAGAAGACTCGACTAAGGTTCCCGAGAGATCGGTGCTATGTTCCATTTGCAGAGTCTCCAAATTGTTCAGGGATATTTCGAAGGTGTCTGAATCGCTGTAGTTTTGTCCGTTGATAGTCAGAGGCATTGAATTATTGCCCAGTTTAAAGTTTATCGTCACTAATGTTTCGTCCTCCAATGCAGCTACACCAAACAAACTGGCGTAAACCGGGTGTCTGGCAAAGCGAGGTTCAGAAGAAGCTACCAAATACCGAGTTTTGAGTTTTTTTACTGGAGAAATCAGAGTACCGTCGTTGGATTGTAAATAGTTGTTGTCAAAGAGAACAACAGAAAGGGGCTCTGTTGAGCGAATTTTCACTGCTTTTAACTCTTTCTGGAAGGAGATGCTTTGCATTTCAGGAGGCAGAGCAACTTTTAGTTCCGAGGCAAAAAACAAGGTTTGATCAATGGCTGTTTTCAGAGAGGGCTCTAGATTGTTTGAGGTCGAGATTTCTATGGTTGCTGAGGTACTCGTTGTCATGTAAATCAGTGAGGATTCAGTGGATGCGTAAAAGTGATTCAACATTATCATCAACGCGTACTCGTACTTAAAAACGCCATCAAAATCTGCAAGGAGTGAGTTAATTAAATTACTATTTTATTTTCATATGAATCAAAGACAACAGCAAACTGAGGAAAATGCTTATCTTTAAACAGTTAATGAAAAGATGTTAAATCTAACAATCATTACCTTTATAGCAGTTTTAGAGAAATGTTCAAGAGGTTTTTTTTTAACATTAGCCTTTATAAATCCAAATAACAATTTAGCATAACTAAGCACTGAAGTCAAAAACTGACATTGGCCAACGAAAATATATGGAGATAGTACTTAGTATTCAAGATCAAAAGTCCATAAAACAATACAGAATTGGTGCAGAGTAAACAGGGACCCCCGAAACATCAGAGGTGGGATCTGGACCCATGGAGGAGTGAGTCTCCCCTGCCGATCGGACACACCCGCCGTTTGCTCATTGTCGTGATCGGGACATAACGGAAAAAAATTGTCATCAATTCTGTATTTAGATAATTGAATAACAATTAGTATGATAAACGTCAGTCGGCGTTTGACTCATGATAAATTGTATTTCCTGAAAAGGTAATTGTATGGACCATAAAACATACGAAATAATGACTTGAAACGAGACTGCTGATATTCTTGTTTCATCAAATTGTTTCTCAACAATTCACCTCCCCTTAGAAATTGTTCGAATGTAGCGCGTACTCTTGCGTATTGAATCAACTGAAATACATAAACTCCTTATGCAGATATTGAAAGTATATTGCTGTCTAAGTAAGGGAATGTGACGATAGAAAAGTTTAAGTCATCATGTTTATTATATAGCTTGGTTGTTAGAGTACCATTAACGTCTTTTTCAAGTAAAATAACCAAATATGAAACAGATGTGTCAGACTCTTTGATATCTTTTACCTCAAGCTCAAAAGGATATATCGTATCGACATAAGAATGGAAGTTACCATTGTTCATTGACAATACCTCGTCGATATATCTAAATGTCGAGTTGAAAACCACAGCAAGTGTTTTCTTCTTTCCAACGTAGATTTTGGACAAATTCTGAATCATGTGAATAGAAAAAAAAGGTCTGCTAATAAGGGGGCACAGTTGGTACCCATGGGAATCCCAATAGCGACTTTGAGGACCTGCTCTCCAAACACAACAAAGTTGTTGTCAATCAGAAACTCAAGCATCTTTCTGATGTCAACTTCAGAGTACTTGTGTGTACAATCAGAATGTTTTCAGCAAAATGATTTTGCAAATGACCAATGAAAAGGTAAGTACATTTATGAGTTCCATTTTTATTTAAAAAGCAGTTGGCAATGATATATTTTTTTTAAAATCTGGACTTAATTTAATTTATCGTTGGAAATGGTTGTCTATAAAGTAGAAAAGTCGTACGTTTTTAAGCTGTTGATATTGGTAAAATCTTGTGCTTTTAAAATACAATTTATATAATGAGCCACAAACGAAAACAATGTTGTTATCTGATTTGTCAGCAGTCTAAACATTGGATGCAATTTAGTTTTACCAATAATATTTATAACAGTGAATTCAAATATTCACAAACCAGGTTGCTTTCTTAGCGTTATTTTCTGATCGTGTTTTTGATCTTAAAAACTTATATGATAATACTAAGTGGATGTAAGTATACATTTTAAGTGACACAATGCATGAAAATTTACATAATGAATCCCATTAATTAATATTACTTGAACAATCCTGTCCACTCCAACCTTCGTTACACGTGCACGTGTATGACGTGTCAGTATTGGTGCACGTCCCTCCATTTTGACACGGCATCGACTGGCACGCAGGAATTTTAACTTAAAAAGAATAAAAAGATTTCGTAAACAAATAAAAATTTTATCTCCACTTTGCGGCTCAATTTTAAACTTCAAATGTCATTCTAAAAATCTACTTTTGGATAATATAGTAACAATTCTAGAATAATGTAAAATATAAGACTCTACCCTCATTCTTGATCTCATCACTGCATGATTTGAAAAAAAAATAACTTACTTGAACAATCCTGTCCACTCCAACCTTCGTTACACGTGCACGTGTATGACGTGTCTGTATTGGTGCACGTCCCTCCATTTTGACACGGCATCGACTGACAAGGAAGTTCTTTACCTTCAAAAGAATTTTGATTTTTTATTAACGAATAAAGTTTACCACCGTGTAATACTAGTAAATATAAGATAAAGCACATGTATACTAGTACTCGAGTCCAAGTAGTCAAATTCGGTATCTAAAAAAACCCACAAAAAACAAAAGAGGTAACAATTGGTTTGAAACAGGTGAGTCAACGTTATTTTTTAACAAGAACATTATACGACCATGCTGATTTTAAAACAAGTTTGTTGAAATCCCTGTAAAATAAACCTATCTGTCAGTAGTTTGCATCGGTTTAAATATTGATTGTACTTGGAGCCTGCTTTGGGGCATCATATGCTATAGATAGGTGATATCGGGATACGAGATTTCATAATCAAGGAAAGATGACGATGAAAAAAAAATAGTCATCTTGCTTAATTAGTTGTTAGAAACATGTACCAAAAATTTAGAAACTCAAACGAAAATTTATTAAGCCATTTACTGTTTATTATTGTTTAGTTTAATTGACTATACCATTCCTTACGGACTAATCACGTCACCCTGATGCTTATTTTAGCAATAAGAGATAAGTATAATTTTCTCTGCCAATAAACCTTTTCTTTTAATGCTTCAATTCTACATGAGAATAGATAAATCTATTTATGTTGTGTTTACACAATTTGAATTTAATCAATGTTCAGTTGAATTATGGGATAATTTATTTGAATTTTAACCCTTCTTCCTCCAAGGATTCCTTGCTGTCGATATGACTGACACTACCACAAATACCTGAAAAAAGGAGGAAATAAGTTTCAATAACATGTATGACAATACGTTAGAGAAAATTTACCAGTATATCTCTTTCTTCTCCCCCATGGCACCTAATCCCACCTCTGATGTTTCGGAGAACCGTGTTTGCTCTGCTTCTATTTTGTATTGTTTAATGGACTTTTGAGCTTGAATACTGTTCATTTTTCCGTATATTTCATTTTTAAATTAATTACAAGAAAGACTTAGTACCTAGAATACATCGGTAAAAGCTAGATAGTTTACAAAAAACTCCTTAAAAATAAAATTACTTTTCCAATAACAATTTTATTTGTGTTTGAATGCCATTTTTGTTTTGGTTTTGCTACCTTACTAGTATTTTACTATTAATTTAATATTTTTACAATTTGCCTTTTTATTTTAAATCCAAACGTTTGAAATTAAGTATAGAAACCGATTTTTCTATTTTCATATTTCTTTTTCTGATATATTTGAACTAATTTCATTTTAAAAAATTAATGCCAAATAATTTTTTTTACAACTGATTTTATTTAAGTTAGATTAGAATGTTATAACTTACCATAAACAGGCGTAGAAACAACTTGAAGGACATGATTACGGCTCAAAGTGGAGTGTCATGATTATCCCATACTTTTATAATCACCAACAAAAAATAATTTGGTTAATATATTGCACAGCTGTATCAATCTGGAATGAGCCACGAAACCTAAAAAGATCACACCTTCCTTATGATAATTTAATTTTGCTAAATGTGAAAAAATAATATATTTTTGAATGATAAGTAGAAAAGGCCAATTATTTCTAGAATTATTTTTTGAAATTGGAAACATCTTGTCTCTGAATGTTTATAACGAAAAACAACACGGTATGCATCCGATTAATTGGTACCAAACTTTAAACTGATCCTTTGCAAGTTTTAAATGAACAATTTGAAAACAGTTCAATTTTTTAATCAAGGCACACATAAGTCGGACTCCTGGAAATTCCAGATATTCCAGAAGGGGGATCAGATGCCTCATGAACACTATATATGTTTTGTTCGAGTGAAGGGAAGTATATGAATGATGTTTTTCAGAAATGTTCGATTTTCATATAGAATGTGTTCAGATCCCCCTCCCCCTTTTTTGACAAATGAAACAGATTTCACGGTTACGTTTCTATCATTTAAGCGTTAAAGAAGAATGGAGACTTGACCCATTCATGTTCAACATTTATTTTTATGGCTCTAGTAAACACATTTTCCACTAAATATGTTCAACTGTCAACTTTGAAAAAAATATTGTCAAATGATAAGTCGTTCAATAAAATAAAAAACAGTACTAAAATGTTTTGAAGATGACATTACTGAGAACATGATTTTAGAAAATATAACTTTTCCGTGAATTTTGAAAATTGAGAAACATATTATCGGGGCGGGGAACAATATGTATAAAACAACTCAGTCAACAAAATACGATCCATGCAGGGACCGATTTTATTGGGAAATACTATCTAATATCTAATACATCAGTACATAAAATGAAACTGACAAAATAAATGGTTGTTTGCATGAAAAAAAAATTAACGCCCCATGTTAGGTTCGAACCAAAAACGTCTCGAGTCCAGTGCAGTGTACAGGTAGCCCAACTTACTGAGCTATCACCGCTACAAGCACCACAATAACACATTTGGATTTTGTTGGGAAAAGTTCGTTTTTCGTGGTCTCTGGGTCTTCTCTCCATCTTTTAAAAAAGTATACTCGTTTCTTTGAATTAAAATACACACAAATGACGTTTCAAAATCATGGCGAGAAGACCCAGAGATAGAATATTTTTAGAAAAACGTGTTTAAAAATGTACCATTTTGTACCAAATGTCTGATCTGGCCAATTTTCAAGTTATTTTTTAGCAAATCAAAGCTCAATTTCGGGAAAATATTTTCCTTTCCTGTTGCACAGGAACCCAATAAATAAAAAGAATGTTAAAATTTCATGTGACATGTCGAAAAAAAAGGTAGGGTTTCAATTAGGCTAATTTTTGGCCCATGATGAATTTCAAATTAATTCCTTTAATTATGTCTAGTAATGTTTCCTCTCTCATATTTTATAATTTATTTGCAAAACCAACCTATACTAGTCACGTGACCAAGGGAAATCTAAAGGGTCCCTCTAAAAGCGTCCAAGAGCGTTATGAAGATTTATTACTTGTAGAAGACTATTCATTGTGAAAAACTAAAGAAAGATTAACCATATATCATCAGGGAACATGGGACAGGGCTGAAGTAACACAAAAAGTTAACTAATTTAATATTTTTTGGAAAAAGAACTTCTGCAATTGTAGCCATAGGAATTCAATGGAAATTGTGTACGTTTTCTTATTAGACATCTTTGCTCCCTAAAATAACATAAAAAAGGTATGAAAAACAATCAGTTATAAATAAAGAAAAACTTTCAATATTACGATATATCATATAATGAGACAAATCATTTAATATATAACGGTGCTTGCGACCCATACATATTCTTACAAGTATAAAGTAGAAAAAAAGACCTCTACGCATTATAAGTAAGTACATCGATTTAATAGTACATGTATTTCGTTTAGATTGACACAAAGGAAGTGTAAAAATCTCTTATCAATAAATTGTATTCAATACTAAAAATATTTTTTTCGATAAAAATAACTGATTCTGTTAGTGTACACTGAACACAGGCATTAACCATAATTTATATGTACTTATTTTATTTTATTTATAGATATTGGATGCATAATCTAAGATGTGTCTTTCATCAAAATTCATTTTATATTCATTCATTTGAATTCTAAAGATATATACTTTGATTCCATGTCTTTACCCATTTTTGTGTGAAACGTATCTTAATTTTTTTTCAAAATGTTTTTGTAATCGCATGTACATGTGCCCCTTTGAACTTGCACAATTCACCCTTGATCAAGGTGTAAAGTATTAATTCTTATGTTCTTCCGTAAAAAGGATATGAACAGGACATGTTTGCACAGACAGATGGACGAGGTGATTCCTATACATACCCCCAAACTTTGTTGGTGGCGGGTATAATGATAAGACCACTTGTTATATGGGCAGTAGATTTAAGGCAAATCAAGGCACAAACTGCATCATCAACATCTTGTAAAATTCAAATTCACGTTAAGTTAAGTTGATAATTAAGTTGAAAGGAGCTGGTTACTAAAAACAGAAAAAATACATGTATTTAATCTGTGAAACGGCAACATACCCAAATCAAGAAACTTTGAACTTGATTTGCATTAAACAATTAATATTGTTTACTGTGAAACAATAATTCTGACCTTGGTTTTTATATATTGAAACTACCGTCTCTAGTGTCAAAGTTTTTGGTTTTCCTCACAGACACACAGGCATGTTATAATATAATCAAGTATTTTTCTTTCATGTTTAATATCATCGTATGATTTTAATACAGGTATAAAAGGACAAGCCAGTACTAAATAGTAAAACCCCACTCTGTTTGACTCTCATGAATCAATTTCACAATAACATGGCATACCTAAACGAAGAGTGTACTAAAATTTCAAGAATCTGCAATGAGTATTCGCTGAGAAAACCCTGACGGAAATTGGTACATACAAACACACAGATAAACAGAAAACTGACTTTGTATTCATACAAAAATAATTGCCACCCTTTGACCTGCAAAAGAACCCCAATCATCCATTATGAGTAGTTGCCGAAAATATGCGAAGAAAATTTGTTACAGACAGACACACAGACAGCCAGACAGAAATACAAGGGTAAAGAAGTATTCCCCAGAGCAAGGGTCGATTTCCTAGTAATCTCTTTGATTGACTGGACAATGTTATAAATGTGTATGATTCACTTTAAGTGTTTAAATAAAAAATAACCAGGACTCAACAGATTGCAAAATTTGCAAAGTCATTAGTATTTAAGTGTGTGTTGCATCGCGAACCACAACCATATTTCAGTATAATCTTTCTGTACATATAAGTAATTAATTATCAAATTATGGTTTTGGTTCAGAATGCAACACGTGGTGTACTAGAAGGTTAAACATCATAACCCTCCAACATTTTCCCATATACTCAATGTTAAAGCGGTTGAGGGTACCATACTTTGATCATTTATTCCAATATAATCCTAACTTTTTTCTCCCAAAATAAATACATAGCACAAAATTAGACATGTTGAAAATAATGGAAGTAAGTTTAAAATTGTTGGCAATCTAATTTCATTTTTCACAAAAAACATGGGCCAAAAAACAGCCTTGTGGAAACCTCTCCTTTCACTTTTCAATTACGCCTAGATTCCTGCCGAATGCAAATCAAAAGTGCCCTAGTTCTTTGATTCAGGTAGGGATAATAGTTACTTGGGAATGGACCTGCTCCATAAATTTTAATCGGGACGCCGACACCATGGGTGTAGCATAAGCTCGTCTCGACTTCATTTATTCGTATTTTTGGTGACTTGCAGTAATTTGAACAGGGAATGGGCCAGTGCATGCTATTTTCCATTTGAATAGTGAATTATGTTCTAACTTCTGGCCTGGGTGCCATAAAACTTAGATAAGCTCACTTTTGACCTCAGTCTCACTTTTACCAAAAAGCCCTGTTGGTAAAGGTAAGAAATAGTCCATATTATGATTCATAAAAAGAAATTAATTTCTGTATTTATAACCACTTCTATTGCCATCTAATGTACTTGTATTAACATACATTTAATGTTCTGTTAATGGATGAATGCTTATAATGTAGTCCTCATTTAGTTTCTTAATTTCTTGTTTACAGGTGGTTCTGCATTTAAAGAGAGACGGATCAGTAATACAGGGCTATTCTGTTAGTTTCACTGACCACTGCAACGTCATTTGTTATACCTTCAAAAATTTGTTCCTATACAAATCTTTACGAAGGAAAGTCTAACATTTCTAATGTTTGCTGAGCGAGCATATAAAAAACGATATTTGACCCCTTACATCACAGAATGGGTGGAGCTTAATCTCGTTTTTACTCTTTGGTGTTCAACAGTGACAGACCTGACGTTACATTATGGAAGACAGAACAAAATATATGTATGTCAAATAAAAAAGAAATGAAAGGTATAACAAAAGATTTATTGACTGAGTAGTCGAGCAAATAAATTTTGTTGACCCTCGAACCAAACTGTCTGCCTTTGGCCTATCGGCCCAGGCAGACAGTTCAATTCGTTTTTGCGTGGGTCTGACAAAATGCATGTTGCCTGACTACTCAGTCAATAAATGTATAAAATTGGAATTTTAACATGTACAGAAGTAAAACTGTCTTTGAAGTTAAATCGAATTATACTTAACATTTACAGTGTAGAAGTTGTTTTGAAAAAATAGCCCCAACCAATTCATGTGGGTTCTATCAAATCATATGGCATGCTACATAATTGAAATAACAGTATGTACACCACAGAAATACAGTTTTACACCTAGAGAATGTGATCCAATGTAGCACACTGTTGTTTCTCCAGTAAAGTAGTTTATTTCTTGTTCATAGAAACCAGACACAAATACTTTATTTACAAACATTTTATAACTTAAATAGTTTGACAATTAATAAATGAATTGAAAAAAACCAACTATCACATTCACATTTTAGACAAAAATAAGGTTAAAAGTGCCTCCATATATGTACCTATAATTTATATTTAGTTTAAACGCTTGCATGTGTGTCCATTTGTAAATTAAGTTTTTATTAATGTTAAACATGAAGTCGAGATACTCAGTAATGATATCCTAATTAATGTTTACGTTGACGTTTACTGGGCGGCGGTTCGGGGGAATCTTTCTCTAGGTGAGCCTCTTTAATTCGTTTTTATATCTTTGAGAGTCCGCGGGCACCAGAGTACGGAGAACACACAACTCTGTATATTCTCTCAGGGTCCGCAGGGATCCTCTCACAGTCCATTGGGACCAAAAGACGGAGCACAGACAACTCTGTATGTTCTCCTCTCAGAATCCGCGGGACCAGAAGACGGAGCTTAGACAACTCTGTATGTTCTCATGTCAGAATCCGCAGAGAACAGAAAACGGAGAACACACAACTCTGTATGTTCTCCTGTCAGAGTCCGCAGGGACCAGAAGACAGAGTACAGACAACTTTGTATTGTAATATGCATAGGGGTTGGACTTTAGAATATTGCATATTAATTAATCACAGGCTGATGGTGGAGTGTTTTTAAGTGAAGTAAAGAAGCATCCAGTTGTAAATTTATTAGAAATGTTTTATTGTTCATGTTATTTCATTATCTTATTGTTTACCTGAATTATTGATGCAATACACATTGTACTTCGACATTGTTATCTAAACAAATGCTGTTTTTGTATTACTAGACGAGCTAGCGAGATATTGTTGAACAGGCAGTATGGGACAGTGATACTAAGATGTTATATGTCAGTTTTTCATCATTATCTACCATATTACGACTGTAATTTACTTATTGTATACCGGGAAATTTTCGCCCCTTTCGTCCTCGTCGGAAGTGGGCGAATATAAAACGGGGAGAATTCAAAGTATACAGTAGAATACCTTAAACAAAAATATTTCCGGGCGAATTTAAAACGGGGCAAACTTGTTTCCGAATATGAAAGGGCGAAAATAACACGGGGCGAAAATAACCCTGAGTAGAGTACTTATTTCAGCATTATCACATGTGTTGTAAATTAGGCGCTTGCCATCTTTCTTTCGAAGGAAGTATAGTCATGTGACATAAACATTGTCGTTTTACAATTGATAAGATCAAAATAACACTGTCCGTGTTCTGAAATATTTATAATTGATAGTTAAATATTATTTTATTGCAGTATTGTCATTAAATTATGTTTTATTTGACTAAATGTTTTGGAACTTGAATGTGTAGCGTAATACTTATGTGTTTGCATTATTGTTTGGAATTACTACGCCATGGATTGTGTGTGTCCGTTTCATTACAGATTGTTTGTTGAACTTAGTTTATTATGTACATCGAATAGCATTTATAGCTCCCAATTTACATGCAGGAAGGACATTTTCAGCGACATTATTTTCTATGTTTTACACAATATATATGTAACGTAGTTCTGAGTTGCTCCAGAAAGGAAAATTTTTCATTGGTTTGTTGTGATCACGTGACCATTATAGAAGGTTATATATATGAGCAGCGAACGCCAGTTTCAGCACAACGATCATAATGATCAGATCATATTATGTCAATAACATCACTAGCGACTTAGGTATGATAAAAAATGTTAACTAATACATATTAAGTAGCGTTTAATTTCTCCACCGCACGGACACCGCAATCCACTGTAGTTTTTTAGGCCAGAGATGTTAAGCTAGGACTTTATATACTCATAGATGTACTGACTGTTTTGTTATATTTCATTGAAATCTTTATTAAATGAAATATTTGAAACGAGAATGGGACTTGGTTATGATTTACAGGAATGTGAAGTAAATTTATCAAGGGTGTTTAAATACATGCGATGGGCTGAGGATGCCCCCCCCCTTTTTATTGTGGACGGATGTCATGAGTAGTCCTGATAAAATTTAATATTAACTGAATTTACAAGGGATGGAAACACTGTAAGCTGATTGGCATTTGACAGGGTGCTGAAGAAGCTTACAGTACGTTCTCCTGTCAGAGTCTGTGGTGACCAGAAGACGGAGTACAGACAACTCTGTATGTTCTCCTCTCAGGGTCCGCGGGGACCTAAAGACGGAGCACAGACAACTCTGTATGTTCTCCTCTCAGAGTCCGCGGGGACCTAAAGACGGAGCACAGACAACCTTGGATGCTCTCCTCTCAAACTCCGCGGGGACCAGAAGACGAAGTACAGACAACCTTGGATGCTCTCCTCTCAAACTCCGCGGGGACCAGAAGACGAAGCACAGACAACCTTGGATGCTCTCCTCTCAGGGTCCGCGGGGACCAGAAGACGGAGTACAGACAACTCTGTATGTTCTCCTCTCAGAGTCCGCGGGGACCAGAAGATGGAGTACAGACAACTCTGTATGTTCTCCTGTCAGAGTCCACAGGGACCAGAAGATGGAGTACAGACAACTCTGTAAGTTCTCCTGTCAGGGTCCGCGGGGACCAGAAGACGGATACAGACAACTCTGTAAGTTCTCCTCTCAGGGTCCGCAGGGACCAGAAGACGGAACACAGACAACTCTGTATGCTCCCTTGCCTTGTCATAGGCGTAGTCACAGGGGGGGGGGGGGGGCAGCGGGGGCACTAGCCCCCCACTTTCAGATCTGGGGGGGCAAGAGTATGTCCGTGCCCCCCCCCCACTTTTTAATGATTAACAAAATAACAGCTATTTTGAAATAATATCAATATATAGTTGTTTAATAAAATTGTGTAGCAAAATTGGAATTGAAAGTCACTTGCCTTTGAAAAAAAGTTGGCCACTACCCCCCCCCCCTTCCCACGAAATAGGATTTTCGAGTTTGGGGAACTTTCCTTTTAAGTTTGTGACTACGCCTCTTCTTGTGTTCCGTCGTGGACTTCCTGTTGTACTCAAAACAGTTGGAGAAGATTTGTCTGATACTAAAACTAAGCCCCGGAACCTGATCTCCAAATACTAAGCCTCTAGTCTCCAAATGATCAATATTACTAGTAAAATGATTATAAAAGTTTAAATTTGTAGTTTTGATTCTCCGTGAGGCTCAATCTTAATAAAAGACAAGTGCAAACAATTAAGCGTAATCTTTGTGCAGCAGCTTTAAGTACGGAAGTATTTGATTCTATTAAAACCACAAGTCAAACCAGTAGTCAAACGTGTTGTTCTCGTCTTTTTCTTAAATTTTTACCACGACAAGGGAAACTTTTTAATTTTATTTGTAAGCATAAAATTAAATTCACTCTATATTTTTTATTTCTTAGTTACTTACATGTTAAAAATTTTCATTCATGTTGAAATAAAATTCCCTGCCATTGCATATAAGAAGGTTATTCAATCTTTGAAGGTTGTTACCAATATGTATAATTTATTAACTGTAGACTATTTCGCTATTGCTCATCAACAGAGACATATTCCCTTTATTTCCCTTTTAGTGAAAACGTAACAAGATCAAGCTTCCAACGAGAGTGTTGAAGTTCTAAATAAAACTTATGGAGATAATGAACATTATCAAGATTCCATAAACAATACAATATAGGAACAGAGCAAACATGGACCTTCATAACATCAGATGTGGGATGGGTGCCATGGAGAAGTGAGTATCCTTAGCTGACCAGCCAGTAACACCCGCCGTGCACTCCTTGTCATGATCAGGGAAAAAATCCGTTGTCATTATATATATATATATATATATATATATATATATATATATATATATATATATATATATATATATATATATATATGTAAAACGAAAATATTTTGCGCACTACTAATTTAAGCGCCTTAGCCCCTGAGCGCTAAAATTTATTGTGAGCTAAAGGATTTATAAATATCATTTTTTGTGTGTGTGTTCATTTTTTTTTTTACATAAGTACATGTAAAACGGAACGCGCGATTACGTAATGTCGAAGGGTCATTGGATTTTAAATACACACTAGCACTGCATAATTTACGGAAGACAAAAAGGCTGACTCAGAGATCTATAAAATGAAAAGTTGGTGTGACATTCCACCTTTAACTATTGCTACCCCGGTAGTTGTTATCCGCTTATTATCATTAGCACCTTCATAATTTGGCTTCTCGGCTTGTCTATCATCTATCGCCTCAAGCATGTCAAGGTAAACTAGAGGTACTGTGAGCAATGAGCTCACTAAATGATACCCCCCGCCTCCCATAATGTCGATGTGTTGCTATTATAATATTTTGTTTTACTGTAAAGTGTAAAGAGGAATAACTCGTCCTATCAAATGTTATCCAGAAGCTTCTATTATGTGACGTCATAGGTAAACAAAAAATGGCAATGTCCATGTTTTGCTATGGGAAACCTAAAATACGTGTCGAATAAAAAAGTAAAACAGGAGGTGCACAATGGCAATATGTAATAAAGATTCTGTGAAAGTTTCATTAAATTCCACTCAGTAGTATAAGAGGAGTTGCGGATAAGAGAAAAAGCGTAACAGACGGACGGACGGACGGACGGACAGACGGACGGACGGACGGAATTAACGATTACGATATACCCTCCCGCTTTTCAAGCGGGGGGTATAACAATGCAATCAAGCATGCCGATTGAGCTTACAGACAATACACCTGATTAGGATTACCGTTTTGTCTAAGTAATTTTCTGTCGATGCATGCATAATTGTTTTCATTTGATTTAAATGAGTAATAACTTTATTTCTTTTAATTGAAAATCGAAATGAAATAAATTTAAGCATTGTACCACGTCCATGTGATTGCAACATGTACCGCAGTAAAGTTATTGAATGTTTACTGATATACTGGAGCACTAATGTGTTTCCGTGTTTAACTTACCAAAAAGTCAAATACGGTGTGGATGAAAAAAAAACAAACAGCATATCACATCTATATATTTTTATGACAAGTGCAAGCGCTACAATTTATTTGCGCCAATGCATTCCCACTTGCGTTTGCGCTAAAATACGTATGCGCCCAGTTTGTAAAACGCCACTCATCATTTGACTCAATGATAAATTGCATTTGCTAACAACGTCATTGTATTGACCATAGAACTTACAAAATGATGACGTTAAACGAGACTGCTGATATTCTTGTTTCATCAACTTGTTTGTCAATAATTTACCTCGTTTAAGAAATTATTTTTAAGTAGAGCATGCGTATCGAATCAACTGAGGTGCCGTATATAGAATATATGCGCATAAGTAACGGAAGTAGACGATTGTAAAGTTAAATTCATCACGTTTATCATTGAGTTTGGTTGTTAAATTATCATTAACGTATTTTTCAATAAAATGTCCAAGTATGAAACAGATGTGTCAGACTGTGGTATCTTTTATCTGAAGCTCACCGGGATATATCATATCGACAAAAGGATGGAAGTTACCATTGGTAATTGATAATTAGTCATCGACAATCTAAATGTCGAGTTGAAGCCCACAGCAAGTGCTCTCTTCTTTTCGCGTATAAAGTTTTGAACAAATTATGCTTCATACGAATACAAAATAGGTGTGCTAATAACGGGGCTCAATTGGAACTCATGGAAATTCCAATACTTTAAGGAAGACCTGGGCCCGTTTTACAAAAGGACTCACGACTTAAGACCAAATTTAATTCTTCATATAACTTTTTAATTAACTTTATATCGAAACTTATTTTTAACTTTTTGAAAAGAATGTGGTAAGATATTTTTTATAGAAACAATTACAAAGAGAATGATTAATTTTGCAAAATTTTACAATCATCCAAAGTTTTTGGTCTTTATACCCCATTTATACGACAAAACTTTGCTTATGTTTGCAAATTTACATATGAGTAAATATACACACGTTAGTAAAAGTTAATTTGCTATGCGTTCAGACGAGATTTATGTACTGTAAGTAAATCCTTATGTTTTCATATAAAATAAGGTGATCCACAAATTCAGAATTGTGGAACCTTATAGAAAAAGGTCATTTTCTTTTTATTTGAGTGTAAGACTAACTTTTGAATGTTCCTCAAAGAAAGTAGGAGAAATCCAATCTATTTATTCTTTGGTATGGAAAAAGCAAACTTTTAGGAAAAATTAAAACAGGATAAAAAGAAATTGAAATTGAAATCATTCTTTAAAATTGGGAAATGCGTTGGCCTCGGTCCTAAAGACTATAGAAGAGCCGTTGAGAATTCAGAAAAAGATGGCTGTTGCCATCTACTGTATAGCGTCTTTAGCAGAGTAAAGTACGACTGAAAATCTTGTTTGAAAATCAACAGTATATCAAGTTTGCCAGGTTATTATGAAGTTTCTGCTTGAATATTATATGTTTTTTCCAGGAGAATGAAATGGGCAATCGTTTTTTTTTAAATTCAAAGAAAACAAATACGTATGTCAATAGGAAACTAGAGGTACTGTGAGCGATGAGCTCACTAAATGATACCCTCCGCCTCCCATATGGTTATAACTGGTGAAAAAGTCCATGTTTTCCTGTGGCCGGGAAACCCAAAATATGTGTCGGATCAAAAAGTAAAATAGGACTGAGGTACAATGTACACAGTGGCAATATGTAATAAAGATTCTTTGAAATTTCATTAAATTTCACTCAGTGGTATAAGAGGAGTTGCGGATAAGAGATGGGTACCCCAAAACGTAACAGCCGGACGGACGTACAGACGGACGGACGGACGGACGTACAGACGGACGGACGGACAGACGGAATTAACGATTACTATATACCCTCCCGGTTTTCAAGCGGGGGGGGGGGTATAATAAACACGAATCCCCTCGAAATACATGGTGGGATCAGGTGACAAGGATCGAGAATACTTAAAAATGCTTAATTTTAACATGCTTGTTATACCCCCCGCTTGAAAAGCGGGAGGGTATATAGTAATCGTTAATTCCGTCCGTCCGTCCGTCCGTCTGTTACGCTTTGGGGTACCCATCTCTTATCCGCAACTCCTCTCATACCACTGAATGAAATTTGATGAAACTTTCACAGAATCTTTATTACATATTGCCATTGTGCACCTCCTATTTTACTTTTTGATTCGACACATATTTTGGGTTTCCCATCGTCGGATACCCACGGGTGATCTCGTCTTTTACTTATCACCCGGTGATAAGTAAAAGACGAGATCACCCGTGGGTTTCCGACGATGGGGTTTCCCGGCCACAGGAAAACATGGACTTTTTCACCAGTTATAACCATATGGGAGGCGGGGGGTATCATTTAGTGAGCTCATCGCTCACAGTACCTCTAGTTGAAATTCCTGTATCATGAATTTATATGTCAGTAGCTTGCCTTGGTTTAAAAACAAAAAAAGGTAGAAGATAGTCAGTCTAAAATGGTACAGGGTGATTGATGTAATGCCTATTCCTATCACAGCCCGGAGCATTCCCATGAAGACAGTTGAATAGTAAGGGTTTACTTAATGATCCTGCGGGGCACATTTCTGCGCGATCAAATTTATATTGTTATAATTTAGAGGCATAAACATAGTTTTGCCAGAAAGGGTGCAAAATGTGCATGTTTTTGCAAACTCAAATTTATCTCAGAGGAGACTGGGGATAAAATGTGGATCCTTGTTTTCAGAGTTGAAAAAGCCATTTGTTGAAAGAACTATGCTAAAACAACCCGACTTATCCTTTAAAGCAGTACCCTTATAAAATTCAATTACTTTCAGCTGTCCTTGAAGTACAGGAAAGATGACCATAAAAATACAGTTTTTATGTTTTGCTTTCTAGCCACCATGTTAATAGACTGATATTATATAGACAACAATACATAAACAACCAAAACAACACTAAAAATGGAGATTTATGCTATTAACAATACAAAATACATACATAAGTAAATTTGCTGCGTTTTCATACAAAATTTACACTCATGAACTAAAAATTTGCGACAACATGTATGCAAATGTTAATTTGCACCTAGTTCTGACCAGGTGTAAATTTACTCAACTGTGCAGAATTTACATCTGAGCAAATCAGTTCATACGACCAAAATTGCACATGTGAGTAAATTTACGTATGAGTAAAATATACTGATGTATGCAAATCATGTCGTATGAATGGGGTATTAGTCGTAAGTTCTTTTGTAAAACGGGCCCCAGGTCCCATGACCATAAACTGAGAATAGACTCAAAAGTCAAAAATTCAAATCAGTATAACTTTTGCAATAAAAAAACGATAATGAACATAAATTTGCATCATTTCATGGAATTTGATTATAAAATACATTAGTGCAAAATTCGAAGAACATCTGTAAAATGAAACAGTAATTAAGGTCAAGATCTAGTAAATGAAAGGTGCCTACAGATTTATCAAACTTGAGAAATAAATTCCTTTATTGATGCTTTACAACTTTAGCTTGGTCAAATTAGGTGTTTTGGGGCATAATTTCCAGATAAACAAGATGAAAAACTGTATTTTAAACTGTCATTTTCTATGAAAAAGTTAAGAAAACCAGTCATGAATATAGGAGTTTTTCTCATTTTCGACACAGGAAATGTATCCAGATTGCCTACAGTCTCTCAGAAAACGGTAATTAGTATGTTCATGGCCTCCTCTTTAAATCAATATCAAATTTAATATAGGTATCTGGTTTACATTTCAAATGATTTCAACTTAATGTCATGAAAATACTCCATTTTCTACATAATTTTGCTAAAGCCGTAAAGCACTACAGGAAAAAGAAAGTTGAAATTGATTATGACGTCATAATGGATCTAGCACCAAAAAGTAGTCTCAAGTTATTTACTAGATCTTGACCTTAAGGAGACGAAGGATATATGGTCACGTGACTCAGTTTAATTACGTCATAATCTCTGATAAATTATGTACAAAACAAGATAGAAGCCACAGTATTTGTATTATTTTCTGACTGTTTGTTTGAGTTCACCATCTTGTATAAAAATATCTGAAAAGATTCAAACTTTCTTCCAAACATTATCAAAATACGGAATAGTTTGATCCACTTTTCTGTTTCCCTACACTGCACGTCCAACGAGTCGTTGACGTCATAGTGGATCTCTTAGTAAGATTATATACGATAAAACACGGATAGTACATGTATAATATAATAAAAACGGGTCAAGATCAGTACATGATGGTATATTTTGTGAATTAGGGTACAAAAAACACATTTTTACATGGTTGTTGACGGAAATATTTTGTAGGTATATATTTCGCAAATGTGTGACGTCATAGTTGGGTTTTCCCGTACTCGAGAAATGAAAACATGACACGTTTTTCTCAAACTTATTTCTTGATTAACTATGGCCTGTGCAATATTGAGCTCAGCTTCACCAATTGATATTTTACAGCTAATCAATTACATGCCGATCTTGCATTTCAACGTAAATTCTCAAATATTGAATGATAGGATTTTTTTCAAATTAATTTTTTGTTTTTAAGTTGTCTTAAAAAGTACGTAAATTTTCCGTCTCCAGATGTGGTGTGACAGAAGAATCTTGCTCTTTCAATCTTTTAATCCTATTCATACTCTGAAATATTTTGGGAGACACATGTTCGCTGACATATTTTTTATCTATGCTGAAAAAAAATCCATTATGGAGCGATTAATGCGCCCAGAGGCATTGAGAATCAGAACTCCACTTTGACACTGTGGGGTATAGTTTTTTTCATTCAATATCTCAAAAATAAGTCTAGAAACCTATTGATATGTATCTGTTATAAGGTATGTGAGACATACTAAATTAGAGATATACAAAATATGAAAAAAAAATGAACGACAGGACTGGTATTTTTTCAGCTAAAGGTCCTTCTTCCACATGTAGTGGTTTAGATTTTTGTTTCATAGCCATCATTCCGTAATTCATTATTTACAAGTATTTGCTGGTATTTCAGTCTGATAATTCTATTTTCCTTTTGTTTTCAGTTAATTGCGTGGACCCTGCGGTCCACGCAGTAAATATATAAGCGAGGCTAAACAGGATGCCATGGGCAAACGACAGGCTACGCATGCGCGAATATGCTAGAGAGTTCGCACTTTAGGCAACTTGCCCGTAGAATAATTCGCCCTATTCGAATTAGAATCAAAGCCATTGGCAGATCGCGCTTATAGCATCTATATATTTAGGGGCAGATCCGAATTTTTTTCTTCTACGTATACCTTTACTGATTCGACATGTTTTATGGCACAAGCATTTCAAAAAGTAGGTATAACTTGCAGTATATCAATACATGTAACTAACAACTTGAATGAAAAACGTCATTCAACGACTAGTGAAAGCTTTTAAAAGATAAAACAAGTTTTCACCGGCAATAATTTTGTGCTTCAAGGCTCGCAAAATAATTTGATATATTAGTCATCCAATTACCATCTAACAGAGGTCGGTAGCAACGTTTTTTAATGTGGGAGGGGGGGGCTCTGACAAAAAATCTGAGTACAACAGAGCTGTGCCACACGTGAACCATCAGATCTATTTTTACCATGATAGCTTTCTTCCCTATAAATTGGAGATAAAATTAAACAATTTTGCTTTCAGACTACAATCCATTGGCGTCGGAAGCAAATTGAAAGGGGGGGGCTAAGTGTAAAAAAAATACCTTCAAAAAACCTAACAAGCAAAAAAAAGGGGGGATATCATTTTCCCAAACACGAAGAAAATCCTATTTCGAGGAGGGGGCAGTTTCAAACTTCAGTACCACCACTTTCCTCTTTTTTAACCTATACTGCGACTTGTTGGGGGGGGGGCTAAACCTACGCAGCAATGTTTAATGTCTATACTCAGTATATATTTGGAAAAAAGGGGGGCTAAGTCCTTCCCCCTTACCCCGGTTTCGACGCCTATGCAATCAGTCACAAGTTGGCAGATCATTGTATTTTTATAAATTGAATTTCGGTTAGAAACGCATGCATATGGTCCACGTATTGCAGTCCTTTTTTAAGGGACAGCAACTTGTTGTTACTTAGGTAAAAGCCCTTTATTATTAGTCTTTTATAAGGTAGGACATGAGTTGACATTCCACATGTTTTACTTTTTAAACAGGAAGTGTCATCCATGTTGGCAGTCTTTCCGTAGTACTTTTGATAGCTGCGTTCTGATTGGTTAATCTAGCTTTAGGATCTTTGATAGTCATTGGTTTTTATTTTGGGCCTTGCCAGGGTATTTAAACCCGTGTTCGAGCAGTTTTCTTTACTTGGGTTGGGGAACAAAGCCTCATGGTTAGTTCCTCTTTTCTGTGCTAAGAAAACCTTATGGTTTATGAGCACTATTTGATTAGATACTTAGTGGGCTAAGAAAACCTCATGGTTTCACAGTTCTCTAGGTTTTAGCTTAGATTTAGTTTCACGTTTTTCACATGTTAAGAAACAGTTAGGATGTAGGGTATTTAAAGTAAATTTAGTTTCCCTTTCCAAGTCCTGCCTGGTCTAGGGATATGTAGATAACAGGTTTGTTTTCTAGAACCACTATTTATAAATTATTTTTGGGTGTTGTTTATTTTCTTGGTGAGTTATTTTTAGAGACTAGAATTAGTATTGATATTTTCAGTTCAACTCTAGAGTGTTGATAGTAGTCATATTGGGTGATGTAGCTCACTCCCTTTCCATTTTTTCCATCTCATTGATTTTTATAGGATTTTTCACCTTTTTGATAAGTATGGCAGCTCAGTAGGGACATAGATTATTTTTCATAGTTTTGCCACATTCCTCCCATTTTTTTTAATTTCATTTTTCAATTGATTATTTATTCATTGAGATTATTATCATTGAGATTATTGAGATTCACTTAACAGATTAAATCAATTTTCTGATAAAGCTTCATTTATCCTGTGCAATTTTCAAAGACTTTTCTGTTTGTTAAATTTTGATCATTATATATTATTTGTTATCATTTACAACGGTTAATTCTCACTTTATTAAATTGATAAAACTTACAACTGTGTGTTCATTTAGCATTGACCATAGTTCAGAAATCCCCTTACCTGGGTTGATCATTGATAACTGGAGATAGTTTACTCCTTTAAGCCAAGTTGGCTGTTGATTTTGGGAATTTATACACTGAAGAGTTCTACTTCCGGTTACATAATAGTTGGTGCCGTTGACCACCCCTGGAATTGCAGGTGAAAGTCCTGCCAGGGGCAATAAGAACTTGGGTTGTGTCTTCGAGGGCGAAGACCATTTAAGGAGGGAGGAATGTAATGGTTAGGACCGTGGATATCGGCCTGGGTAGCTCAGTGGGTAGAGCACCTGACTAGAGATACAGGGGTCCCGGGTTCGATTCCCGGTCCAGCCATACATTTTTTCCTTTCCTGTTACACACATAAGGATCAAAATTTTGACCTAAGTCTGTCCTCAGTTTATGGTCATGGTGCCTGCATGGTTTCTAAAAAACACATATAGTCAATCAGAAACTCAGGCATCTTTTAGATGTCAATTTCAGAGTACTTGTGAGTACAATTAGAATGTTTTAAACAAATTAACTTTGGAGATGATTTCTTTCATGAACATGTTATTTAAATTTTAAAATGTGATTCAACATTCTATTTTTTGTGTGAAAATTATTTTCAAAGACATTTTTTTTTCAGATGTAAAATGTATTATTCTGATTACAAATTTATACCAAATATCTCTGGCAACTTTATCAACTTAGGTTAAATTTTCTACTTCAAGACTACAATTTATAAATCATTCTTATGTACTCTCATTCAGCAACATCAAAATTTGAATTACGTGAAAATGAAAGTAAAACAAAATGTGCATTTCTTAACGGAAATGCATCCATATATTACCTCCAAATAAGATATAAATATTCTTACTTAAGCTAACAGAACGAATGAGACATGAACTAAATAAAGAATGCCATATAGGTGGAAATTTTAGCTAGACGCAAATTTAGCGATTTGTCCTCAAAAAGTGGCATTCAATTTTTAGCGGGATGTATTGTTAGCGATTTCAAAATGCTTACTGAAGAAGCTTAAACAGATAACATGCATTCTCTGTACGCACCAAAAAATCTTGGGAATGACATATCTCCGATTTTGATGAAATTTGCACCACAGATGCACCTTGGTACAAACCAGCAATACGGGTGTTAAAAGTTTCCCACGTGAACTCGGTCGCCAAGTTGCACCTGCGATGCAAATTTCATAAAAATCGGAGAGATGTCGTTTCCAAGCCCTATAATAAAGAAGCTGGAGGATAAGCCGAGCCATTTGCCCACATAATGAAAGATAAAAAATCGGTAAATTCATTTTCCACAAAATTCACTTTCACTTAAATTTATGTAATGCTTATTGCCATTTGCATAAAAATTTGACAATACCTAAATACTGTAACATCAAATTCGATTCTGATTAACTCAACAATATAGCAACACGCTCCATTTTCACAAAAACTGACATAATTTGGATGCTCTAACCACATTTTTAAAATAGAGTGGGTCATCGTACAATATTTTTGAGGACGAATAATGAAAGGCAATGGAAATATGTTTCTTTTTACACTTGCAAAAAAAGTGGTACAGACCCACTCTATATAAAAAATTGAGTTTACTTACTTCAATTTTCATCATGGTCTTTAAAAATTCTAATATAGAAAACAGTATATTATTTAAATCTATTTGTGTATGTGTCGGCGTGGTCCAGTGTTTAGCGAGTAGTTCTTTAAAGTGACGTTTATTGAGGAAAGTGTTCGAGTCATGCTAATTTTTTGTTTTGTTTCATATTATAATTGAGTTGCTATAGGATTAATTTGTACATTTTTTAACTGAAAATAAAATATATACCGTAAATCTGGAAATTTTTACTGTAGATAAATTTTTAGCAAATTTGCGCGTGCATTGAATTCGCAAAAATATTTTTCTTAAAAATAAATCAACATGTGAAGAATTTTTTTTTTTCTGAGAACTCGTGTCTTTTTTTAACTCAGTGAATAGGTGTCGGTAAGCACTGGTCATTTTTAAAAGAAACCTGTTTACACTAGTCTACTATAACTACAAGTATGTATTTAATTATGAACCCATTTACAATGCATTATTAAAATGCGAGATAAAAATTAAAATAAATATACATAATGATTGGAATACTTGTATTTTCATTTTTAGCCGGGCATATTGCTCAAAGAGCAATTGCCGGCTTATGTGATCCTGTTCAAGGCAGGATGTTGACCCCATAGTCGCCATTTTAAAGTTACGTGCAAAAATATAGTTCTTACTCTCAACCGCTTTTGAGATAATACAAACGCTAAATAAAGCAACAAAAATAAAACGAAGTTTTAATTATATAAAATAAACATTAGTAGTAATAACTTTGAAAACTTCATAAGTCAAAGAACATAGTTCATTAGCGTAAGGGTTTTTGATAATCAGTGTTACCGTAGTTCTAGATCTACACATACGAGGTAAAGCAGGAGAGGGAACCAGACTGGCCAGTTTGTTTACATTCAGCTGCGGTACCAGATTAATTTTGATTCTGACAAAATCGGACCGTGGTATTAGGATTGAAAAAACTCACTGTCAGTGTCTTATCATTTATATAGTTTTAAAATAATTTTTTCATCAGAATATAAACGTATAAATAATGACTGTAATAAATCCATTCTATTCTGTAAATGGGCCCGGCTCTCTGTACTTCTGAGTACTTTGATTACTTATTTTACTACAAGATAAACCAAAATATAATCACTATCATTATAAATAATGTAAACATTTTGATAATAGCTCCACATGCAATATGTGTTACATATAACATTCAGATAACAGCATATACGCCCTTAATCATATTAGACAATTTGTGGCAATAAATAAAAGTAAAGTGTGTAGTTTCTTTAAAGTCTAGATATCATATTCACAAATACGTTCAACATTTAAATGCAAAGTTACATTCGGAGAATTGAGATATGTCCAATAAAAGTACTTGCATAACCATAAAACGGGCATGGGCATTCGGCTCGCCTTATCCCCCCCCCCCCAAATTCGTTTTGGTGCTCACAGAGAATGCATGCTAAAATGCAATTGAATTTTAGCGATTTTCAAATTTAGCGAACTAATCTACCTCGCTAATAAAGCCAAAATTAAATCCTTGCTAAAATTTCTACCTCTAGTGTATATAAACAGGTTCTAGAAAGAGGAGATTCAGTCAGGGTGTTTTTAACTTTTGAAAAACTAAAACTACATTTGAAGATTAACATCAGTTTAATATTTATAATAACACGAAGAAATTCCTTTTTTCACAAACATAAAAAGATTTGCTGGAACACATTTAATGTTAAGGAAGGCTGCCTGCAAATCCGTAAGAATCAAGATACCGATAGCCAAAGACAACCAGATCAAACTTTGATCCTGAAGTGGTCGTTATGTTCAGTATACCAGGAGAGACTTCCAAGGTCAGAATGGAGAAAAAGAAACTTATGTATTTAAATCGAATCTTTCCTTCTTCTAGCGGTTGTCCATTCAGACGAAGATCGTATTTTCTTATTGTTTCGTTCATAATCGTTACGTAGTTGTTCAGGTAGCCTTCAGGAATTGGGATTAAATACTGACTTTTGGATTGAATAATATCCGGAATCGTTACCATGTATGGAGAACTGGAATTAGGATTGTTCTTACTTCCTTTTACAAAGCTGTTTACCAAGACACGGCCGATGATAAAAGCTGATTCATTTGCTTTTAAAGAAAATTCAAACGGTACTCTGGGAAGAAGGTTTATTTTTTTCACATTATAACCTATAAAAATTTTAAAAATTAACTGGTCAGTTATTAAGCTCACGAGTGTACCATCACTATTGAAATCAGAAGGTACAATATATCGAAAACCCCAGTCCGCTGTCGGGGTCATTTGTTCCAGAAAATGACTAAATCTGATCGATTCTGAAAACATGTTGCATCTGTTTCCAGAAAACACTGCTACAGGTTTAGAAGACTCGACTAAGGTTCCCGAGAGATCGGCGCTGTGCTCCATTTGCAGAGTCTCCAAATTGTTCAGGGAGATTTTGAAGGTGTCTGAATCGCTGTAGTTTTGTCTGTTGATTGTCAGAGGTATTAAATTACTGCCCAGTTTAAATGTTATCGTCACTATTGTGTCGTCCTCCAATGCAGCTACACCGAACAAACTGGCGTAAACCGGATGTTTGGCAAAACGAGGTTCAGAAGAAGCAATTAAATACCTAGTTTTGAGTTTTTCTACTGGGGAAATCAGAGTACCGTCGTTGGATTGTAAATAGTTGTTGTCAAAGAGTAAAACCGTAAGGGGTTCGGTTGAGCGAATTTTTACGGCTTTCGACTCTTTCTGGAAAGAGACGCTTTGCATTTCAGGAGGCAGGGCAACTTTCAGTTGCGAGGCAAAGAACATGGTTTGATCAATGGCTGTTTTGAGAGAGGGTTTAAGATTGTTTGAGGTCGAGATTTCTATGGTAGCTGAGGTACTTGTTGTCATGTAAATCATTGAAGATTCATTGGATGCGTAATAGTGATTCAACATGATCATCAAAGCGTATTCGTATTTAAAAACTCCATCAAAATCTGCAAGGAGTGATTGAATTAAATTAATATTTCATTTTCATATTACTCAAAGACAACAGCACACTGAGGAAAATGCTTATCTTTAAACACTTAATGAAAACATGTTTAATTTAACTATCATAACCTTTATAGCAATTTTAGAGAAAATTTTAAGAGGTTTTTTTTTCAACATTAGCTTAATAAAATTCAATTAAAAATTCAGCACAGCTAAGCACTGAAGTCAAAAATTGTTATTAAGTTGACCAATTAAAATATATAGAGAGATATAATGAGCTGAATTCAAGATCAAAAGTCTATTAAACAATACAGAATTGGAGCAGAGCAAACACGGACCTCCGAAACATCAGAGGTGGAATCAGGTGCCATGGAGGAGTGAGCATTTCCTGCCGACCGGTCACACCCGCCGTGTGCTCGTTGTTATGATCGGAACATAATGGAAAAATGCTTCGTCAATTCATTGTATAATTAATGAAATAACAATTAATATTGAAAACGTCAGTCAGCATTTGATTCAATGATAAATTGTATTGCTGACAAGGTCACTGTATGGAGTCCAAAGTCCATAAAACAATACAAAATAAGAGAAGAGCAAACACGGATCCCGAAAATCAGAGGTGGGATCAGGTGCCATGGAGGAGTGAGCATCTCCTGCCGACCGGTCACGCCCGCCGAGTGCTCCTTGTCATGATCAGGAAATAAAGGATAAAATCCGTCGTCAATTCAGTGTATAAATAATAAAATAATAATTGGTATGAAAAATGTCAGTTAGCATTTGATTCAATGATAAATTGTATTTGCTGACAAGATCATTGTATCGACAATAGAACTTACGAAATAATGACTTTAAACGAGACTGTTGATATTCATGTTTCATCAACTTGCTTGTCAATTATTTGCTTGTCGTATTAGAAATTGTTCATACGTAGTGCATGCTCTTGCGTATCGAATCAAGTGAGATATATATATTCCGTATGCAGGTGAAGTTGACGATAGAAAAGGTTTAGTCATCACGTTTATCATAAAGCTTGGTTGTTTAAACAAGACTGTTGATATTCTTGTTTCATCAACTTGTTTGTCAATGACTTAACTCACATTAGAAATTAATCTTTCGTAGCGCATGCTCTCATCGAATCAACTGAGAGATAAAACTGTGCATGAAGGTATATTGCTGCATAAGAGAAGGAAGTTGACGATTGAAAAATTAGTCATCACGTTTATCATAGAGCTTGGTTGTTAGGTCATCATTTTCAAGTAAAATATCCAAATATGATACATATGTGTCAGGCTCTGTGGTATCTTTTCTCTCAAACTTACAACTTTTGGATATATCCTACCAACAAAAGAATGAAAGTTTTACCATTGAAAATACGTCGTTGATATATCTAAATGTCGAGTTGAAGGCTTACAAACGAAGACAATGTTGTTTCTGCTTTGTCAGCAGTTTAAGCATTGAATGCAAATTAGAATGACCAATATTTTTTATAGCAGTGAATTCAAAAATTCACAGTTTACTTTTACCATTTATTTTCTACGAATAAAAGTGGTTTTCCTATTGTTATTTTCTGAACATTAATAACATTTTAACAACCGTGCTTTTTGTAAAACAAAAAAAAAACAACCTGTTGAGTGTTGATGCAAATATACATAGCTAAGTTACAAAATGCTTGAAGATTTACAAAATGAAAACCATTAATTAAACTAACTTGAACAATCCTGTCCAGTCCAACCTTCGTTACACGTGCACGTGTATGATGTGTCTGTATTAGTGCACGTCCCTCCATTTTAACACGGCATCGACTGGCACGCTATTTTCACTTAAATAGAATCAAAAAGATTTCTTAAACAAATAAAATTTATCTCCAGTGTGTAGCTCAAGTTGAAACCCCCAATGCCTTTCTAAAAAGCTACTTTTGGATAACATAGTAACAATTTTAGATTAATGTAAAATAAAAGATTCTACCCTCATTCTTGATCTCATTACTGAATATGATTTTAAAAAAGTAATGATAAAAGGATAAATGCAAATGAATTCAAAGAAATGAGTTTTTTTTTTCAACATCAAAGGAAAGTTAATTGAAAACTTTGTTTAACATAATTTAACTTTACTCTAACGACACTGATGATGGTATAAATCTGCATCAAAAATCAATATGCTATCACAGGTACTTGTGGACAGGACCCCCCCCCCCCTCGATATTCAACCCCGGGGCTTATTAGACATTTTTTTCACAATTTATATTTAGTACACTTATTCAACATGTTTGCAATAGGAACAAATCGTCAAAACCCCAAAATAATCGCTCCACGAAAAAATACCCTACTATACATTATAAGAGATCTCTCTTATAATTTATAGTAGGGTATTTTTTGTGGAGCGATTATTTTGGGGTTTTGACGATTTGTTCCTATTGCAAACATGTTGAATAAGTGTACTAAATATGAATTGTGAAAAAAGTGTCAAATAAGCCCCGGGGTTGAATATCGGGGGGGGGGGGGTCCTGTCCACAAGTACCTGTGTATGCTATAAGAGGCAAAGAAAGTAAAAAAATATACAGTGGACCTTCAGATATCCGGACGCCAGATATCCGGATGCTTCAGTATCCGGACGATTTTTCATCGGAACGAAATTTTAAAATGTTATTCTGTCTTGTTTAAGGTGGCTCATTACATCCACAGTTTATTTTAGATTTCAATACAGCACCAGTTATAATGTAGATGTCAAATATCCAGATGGGGGTATTGATATCATAAATATTTTTAAAAGAATTTTTTAGTTTTTGTTTTATTTTAGTGAAATGTTTTATTTCAGGTTTATTATTCACAGAATTTCAAAACTTTCAGTGTCAAATGATGGGCATCTTCTTAAGACAAGTACACAAAGTGAAAATACCTCATAATACCTGATAATAATTTTATTAGAAAAAATAATTATCTCCTAAAAAACAATTAATGTCATTATTTTTTTAATCTATGCATAAAACGTTTTAAAAGTGTGTTCTGAAGAGACAAGGAATGTATTTCAATGAATTACATGTGTCAAATTGAATGAAGAATGTTTAAACGAAATGAAAAATCCAATTTAAAAAATATTTGGTATAAAAAGTCCACTTTCAAGAGTTATCTTTCCTCATTAGCCAAGACTCAAAACACTATGGAACGTTTGACATTACATCTGAAATTCATATTAAAGCTTTAAATTGCCAGAGTATACATTTACATCAATAAAACAAATATATAAATTAACACCAACACGGTAGAGTCTATAACTTAACCAGTCAGGCAGTTCGGAAAAACAAATTCCGGTATGGTTTTTCAGTTATTACAATGGTTCTAATATCGAGCCCGATGTGTCATTACAAAATTAAGCGGGTAACAAAAAGATGGCGGAAAAGCGAAAGGCCTCCTGAGCCTACAATATTGATTGTAAGTACAAAGTATGATGAATGGATTAATTTTTAGATGTATTCTATTGCCTATGAAGTTTTGAATTTCACTGTCATAAATACATTTCTCTGAAATACGGTGGAGTTGCCCACAGGCAACCAAGCCTACTTACTGTGTGATACTTGTTGCATAGTGGTCCAGTACAAGACTGGAGAAATCGGTAAAGGATAAGCGGTAGAATTTTAGGATGAATGGGTTAATCAGGTTGGGTACAGATCCTTGTACTAGGAAGTATTACTAAAGAACGGGATTATTCCTCTTTTCAGTAAGAAAAAACATCACTGTATACGGAAATTTTCCTCATATTTTTAAAATAATGCCCCAAATCCGTTTCTTGAATAAAAATTGCATGAAAAATACAATGTGATGTGTTTAAACTTTCTTTAACCAACCTCGCTGACAAAAAAATTTGGTTCTTTAGTGCTGCATACAGGAGTAAGATGAGATTTAATCATACGGTGGGTGCGTTCACAGTTCTGCCGTTGGTAGACAAAAGTTGCCATTGGTAAAATTAATTACCATTGGCATGCCACTGGTACCAATGTTTTTTGCCAATGGTATATTTTTCTGCAGACAGTCTAGAGTGTGGTTAGTGTTGGTAAATGACGTCACAGCTAGTTATCGACATGGCAACAAGCTAGAAAGACTGGGATCCCGGATTTACAATGATATAAACGATTTTTCCTCTAATCCTTTTTAACAAATCATGCCAAAATCACATAAAAATCATATCAAACACTTATATTCATGATTTTGAAGTATGATTCAGACATGATCCATTAAATGGATTATATAAAACTCATAGATATGGCAACTAAAGAAGTGTGATCCTAATGTGGTTTGTTTGTCGGATATGAGTCTGCTATGATTTTCTTGCGATTCTGGCATGTGCTAATAACTTAGAAGACAAAGAAATCTGTAATTCAGTATTACCAATGTCTCCATTGGACTCCCATTGGTAACATTGGTAAAATTGTTACATTTGTATGCCAATACCCGTTCAGAGTTTATTGGTAAAGTTGGTACCATTGTCAAATTATTGTACCAATGGTATATTGAAAGTTGGTACTAATGGTAGAA
>NW_026938996.1:0-8731 GCF_032062105.1 Saccostrea cuccullata | reverse complement strand
GTAGCTCTAACTCCAGTCTATATCAGTAATGTCTTCGAGCCTAATATTCAGGTATTGATTTTTTATATCACTGTCGATTTGGCTACTTATAACTAGTATCAAAATTAATATTGAAATTATCTCAGCTTATATATACAACCTCAGTTTACATATATTTCTGCGTATTAATAGATAACTTCAGGCAACCATTTACAAATAACGGAGGGAACACTCTTCCCGATTCCCCATATCCTCGTCCAAGTAACAGCACCACCACAATTCTTCTGCTGCAAGGGCTGTAGAGGGCGCTGCGAGTTCAAAGTTACCGCAAAATTAGAATTCCGTTACATCATCAGGTCCTGTCCTGGCGGTAGATCAGTCGTCCCTCAAGCTCTGATTGGCTGGGCCGGGGAAAAGCAATCGAGCAAGCCTGAAACATGTGGCGTTGTAGTCAACTGTCATAACTGGGAAAATCCAATCAGTTTACCAGTATACGCTACAGTGGATGGTGTTTATGATCGGGACAAGACTGTGAACTATAATGTTCAAGCAAATATATTAAATGTTCAGTCAGGATCCGTGACAACCACACCACATACACTGAACATTGGAAAAGTATCCGTAAGTTTTTTTAAAGGAAAAGAATAATCAATAAAAGTTCTGTTGTATATTTTCCAATAAATACATTTTCATAAATTACAAAAATGACAAAAATCACATTCGTATGTTTTTATTTTCTTTCAAATAATTTTGTAAAATTAACAATCATGTTTAAAACTTTAGGTCACAGCTAAGGATAACGACCACAAATCTGTTTGTAGTTCTGTAAATGACCCTCACATAACTACATTTGATGGCAGGTAAGAAAAGACTAGAGTTTGAAAAAAATATTGGTTTTAAAAATCGGAGTGATGTACTGTGTAATTTACATAAATACAATCTGCATGTCTCGTTTCAGGAAATATAATAACTTCCTCACTGGCGAATTCGTTTTGTATCAGCACAAATCACTTCCATTTGAGGTTTGTTTCCTGTCGTTTTCTTCTGAAAGAATTAAAAATATACTCTTTGACAATTTTTGATACATTATTTCAGGTGCATGCTAGTTACGCGAAGTGCAGTTCTTCATCACGAGCTACATGTAATTGTGCAGTCGCCATCAAATCGGGTGATGACGTCATTACTTTCACTGGTTGTAATGGAGGTAGCACACATGGCGGTCATAGCATCTTTGATCTTCTCTTCCATCGCCATCACGATCACCATCATCATGGTTCAAGTCACTCGGCCCCAATAAGTGTAAAACTGTACAAGAACGGCCAGCTCACCCCAGGGACTTACATCAGAAGATATGGATGTGGTCAAAAGTATGAGGTTCGTGGATTTACAGCATTAAAACTTTTTATGTTGACAAAGATGAAATGTTTGTGCAGTTCTCTTGCGTCTCCTTGATGTTAGGATTGCTGGATGCATGAGAACAATTTTGAAGAATAACTACACGTACATGTATGATGAGATTAAAAATACGTAAATTTATATATTATATTATTAATTATTAGAGAAAACCACACATATATAAATTTCTTAAAGTTTAATGGCGAATAATGGCCATGGCAGCACTACA
The DNA here is from genome assembly GCF_032062105.1 of Saccostrea cuccullata. Lineage (NCBI taxonomy): Eukaryota > Metazoa > Mollusca > Bivalvia > Ostreida > Ostreidae > Saccostrea > Saccostrea cuccullata. The sequence goes on along the minus strand of NW_026938996.1, from coordinate 7,128 downwards.
ATTTTCAGGAAATTACATTTAGTTACTGGTTACAATCGTAACCAAGGTTACCGACCCAAATACATTGGGCGATTTTGGCAACCCAAATGGCAAATGGCAAATACATGTAAATAAAAATCATCATGAAATGGGCAAATACATTGGTTGATTTTGACAACCCAAATGGCAAATACATGTAAATGAAAATCATCATGAAGTAGGCAAATATAGAAATGAATATGAAATAGGCAAATATACAAATGAAGCTGTTAAGCAACCTACTGGCAAATAATACATTGCAAATGTTTCATCCAGTCTGACACAAATAAGCAAATTGAAATTTCACACATATTGAAAATAATTATGTACAGTTGTAGCGAGCCCTGGGAACAGATGCTCACTAAATATAACCCTATTTAAGTTCAGCTAAAGATTGCATAGTCTTATTCCGTCCGTTAATATATACAAATCGGGAATCGTTCGAAAATCAGTCACATGTAAGACAACAGTGAGCTCTGGGGCAAGATACTCACTACACATATAAATCACTATTCAAGTCCAACGACAGATTTTGGAACGCATCTAGAGAGTTGTAACTTAATTGGTGCGGGTATGGTAACAGTTGGTTACATCAACAGCCATCGGAGGTTACAGCCATGCAGTGCGCCATGACGAAGTTAGGTGTTGAACTACGAGATTTACAAGGTTCACACTAAATCACTATTCAAGTCCAACGACAGATTTTGGAACGCATCTAGAGAGTTGTAACTTCATTGGTGCGGGTACGGTAACAGTTGGTTACATCAACAGCCATCGGAGGTTACAGCCATGCAGTGCGCCATGACGAAGTTAGGTGTTGAACTACGAGATGTACAAGGCTGAAAATAGAAAAATTCAGGCAGCAGAAAATTGACACTAAACAGACAATTCATTTTATATATTCATACATTACATATAGGGTGTTGGTGGGTGGGAATTTTTTAACAAAATATAAAATAAATAAACAAATTTTTATCTTGAGATGCAGGATATGTCTGCTCTCCTTCATTCTCTAACGGAAAAGGAAGTCCTAAGGATTCAACTTAAATACCAAAAGTTGAAAGAACGGGGATATACTAATGACCCGATAACCCCGAATATGGGCCTCTCTAATAACGCGATTTAATTTTCAGCAATTAAATCGAATTATTAGAGAAAACCACACATATATAAATTTCTTAAAGTTTAATGGCGAATAATGGCCATGGCAGCACTACAATTTTCAGGAAATTACATTTAGTTACTGGTTACAATCGTAACCAAGGTTACCGACCCAAATACATTGGGCGATTTTGGCAACCCAAATGGCAAATGGCAAATACATGTAAATAAAAATCATCATGAAATGGGCAAATACATTGGTTGATTTTGACAACCCAAATGGCAAATACATGTAAATGAAAATCATCATGAAGTAGGCAAATATAGAAATGAATATGAAATAGGCAAATATACAAATGAAGCTGTTAAGCAACCTACTGGCAAATAATACATTGCAAATGTTTCATCCAGTCTGACACAAATAAGCAAATTGAAATTTCACACATATTGAAAATAATTATGTACAGTTGTAGCGAGCCCTGGGAACAGATGCTCACTAAATATAACCCTATTTAAGTTCAGCTAAAGATTGCGCCAATGGACACTATGTGTCCACCGCCACAATGGCGGTAGCTGAACGCTTATGATTAACCCCCCCCCCCCGCCCCTCCTTTTTAAAGAATGGCAAAGCATGTAAATTAACATTGCATACCAAGACAAATGTGTATAAAACAATCACATCAGCTACATCTATTGTGTGTCTATTTTAGTGTGCTTTACATTATTTAGTCAGTGAAATAGAGTGCCATGGCCATTAAAGCCCACCCTTGACATTTTAAAATTATGCAATGCTTTCCTCAAAGTTTCAACAAATATCTCATTGCCTTGCTCTGACAAGTGCACCCCCTCCTCTTAAAGTAGAGTATGATCAACCAAAGTGAACTCTGGGCAACAAATATATCCCCATTGATGGGCCAACAACAAAGCTATAAACTCAAAACCCGACTTTAGTAAGAGCATGGTTGTCCCTAGCATTACGTTAAATCAATCTAGGTAATATCTGAAACCAAATAATTTTCAATAATTGTTGTTTGGTAAAAGAACTAAAATTGAATCAAAAGAAATATTTATGCTATAATGCAAAACACATAATGGAATTTGACCAATGTCGTTGCCATCGCAATGTAGAACCAGATTATAATAGTGGGGTATCTTCATACCTTGACATTAATTTGATTTTAGGGAGATGTCACCATCTCATGCCGCCTTTCCCTGCCACCAGATATTAGATATCAATGTGGATAATCCAAAATTGGACCCCCCCATTTTTTCTAGCATAACCAAAACCAAAAGTCTCTGTGGAGACTGTAGCTCTACTGGTTTATACTTAAAACAAAGGAAGAGAAAAGTAGCAGTTGATACTTGAAACTTTAAAACAGCAATAAATAGAAAAATGATCCTTGCTACTCATCAATATAAAAACCGATGCACAGAATCATGTATCCTAGCATAGACCACCTGTGTGCCAAGTTATCTTGAAATAAGACCAAAACTGTAGGAGGAGTAGCATTTTGAAAGAATTTCACAGAAATTTCTATTCTTAGTAATCATGGCAGCACCATTCGTTGAAATCCCAAAATCATGCCATAATATTGACGAACCAAAAATATGTACATATTCTTACACCCTCTGAAATATTTGTAAACAAAAATGATCATATTTAAAATAAGATTTAGCATAAAGGTATTAGAAAACCTATCAAGCTATACTGCTTGAGGTGCTTAAGAAGTAATACAAACAATTGAGTCTTCAGCCATCAATGAATTTGAGGTTGGTATTCTTATTTATCTCTTGTAGGGTTTTGATCCCCAACGAACTAATTCTTGATATAATTGGGAATCTAGCATCTACAGAACTTTGCAGTCTTGACATGCCTACCACCATCTTTTTCATAACAACAAAGTCTCAAGTACCATCAAGTAGACATTTAAAGCTTGTACCTGACAGATATGTTCTTACCGCAGAATATGACAGATTATATATTATCTATTTTTCATCAGGATGCCAAATTGAATGTGACCCACAAGATAATAAGACAAGCCTTGAACTGTATATTGTTTAAACTGGAACAAGCTAAAAAATGTTATGTCCCTGATTGCTTTAGTACCAACCCATTCACTTGACCTCTTAAAATACAACCAATGATTCTTGAAGAAAGTGCCACAACTTAATTCTGAAATCCATGAACTATTAGTAAATAATTGGAGTTGATCATTGTCTATTGTCAATTTGTGGGAAGTAACAGCAGCCATTGAACAAATCTAAAAAAAAGTAAGCCACACTTTCAAGTCCCCCTTAACCACCACAGAAACCCTGATAAAGTGATGTGGTTTACAGACCTCTTGCATGATGTAATGAATTATGCCTAATGAATACCCGGCCTAACAGAATGGCACGCAGACAAAAATTCCACAAACCTGCAAGAGCCTTAAATTCCTTTAGGGTAGCCTTCTTTCTTGACATAAAACTGTTGATCAAATCCTTTAAACTACTAGTATTCTACTTATCAACTGGGATTCTTAACATCATTTCAAACAAATCTAACTCAAAACCCAAAAAGGTCGGGAGTGGAAGGCCACACTGTTTTATCATCAGCTATTGAGTGAAACCTAACTGCTCGCATAGCCCCACAAAGAATGACATGAGTTCATCACATGTATTCCTACCTGCCCTACCAGGAAACCAAAAATCATCTAAGTAATGCACAACAGATTTCTGACCAGACTGTTGCTTCAATATCCATTCCAAATATGATAAAAATTCCTCAAAAAGACTACAAGACACCACAAAATATTTATTTAAATCCTAAAGCTCAAAGATCTGCCGGGTGAACAGGAAGCAACCTAAATGCAGACTTGAGGTCCATTTTTCCCAATTCAAGGCCCCCCTTACCCAACAAACTTAGTAACCTAACTTCATCATCTAATGAGGAGTAATTGACTGAACTTCTGAAGAGAAAGATGGATCAATAAAGGAATTAACACTCAAGTTTTCCGTTTAAGATAAATGATGAATCAACTTAAATGATCCATCTTTTTTCGGTACTAAACCTACAGGTGAATTAAAGCCTAAGACTGGGAAAGGGTCTTGAATGGAATGGGCCAGTAACTCTTCCAGCATAATTTTTTAAAACTTTTTTCAGAATTCCAAAGCTCATTATCCCTAGCTGACTTTAAATTAAAACAATTAGTAACTACCCTTTTGACCATTAATTTAGAAACCTTCATAAAACCCCTTTGGCAAAATTTCTGAACTCTTCCTATTATAATCAGAGTTTTGTAAATAAGCTGCATAAACTTCTACTTTAAATGGGGAGTAACCTAGGTCCTGCAGATTGTGGTGCACTGGGGAATCATGCTCAAGGCTGGGGTGGTCTTGGTGAAAGTCTCTGGTTCCTGTATTAAAACGGGTACCTTTGACCTGAAAAATCTCTAGAAGCATATTGATATTTAGCAGACGGGCCTTTTTAAATGGATAAGGCCCGCTACAGTTCAAACATTTATTTACGTAATTAATGGCACTGCTGTTTCACACAAACCCGATAATTGTTATTGTCATAGCATTTACCCCCCCCCCCCCGGAAGGTTTTGCACCGGACCAATAAACGATGGTACCATGTACAGTAGCTAAAGCTTCTGATCAAATATTCATGAAACACTTGAATTTCTTGCAAATTTCTCATTTGAAATTGACCATTATAAAACTGCCACCTTATATCTGTTAGCCTATCTGCTAGCCCCTACACAAACAGTGTGGATTTAATTAAACAAGCCAAAGAAATTCTGTAGGGTGTACTGTGGCATATACTGAAGAGAAAATGCTCAAAAATGCAAGACCGCGATCAGTCCACTGCTGTACATTTGTAAAATTTTAACTGTAACCCTTTTGTCACATGTTCAATTCAATAAATACTACTTGACCATTAGCATCAGTCATAAATGATGTTCCCCGCATTTGTATTAGCCTGATAATACACACTGTTAGTGTTTGCTTATCAACCATCTATGAAAGTTATTCAGGTTTGTATTACCTCAAAGGTGATTGGACAGAAATTTAATTTGGCTGAAGAAGCAGCATTTTCCTAAATCAATTTCTCTACGTATTGCATCAGTCCACTGCCATTTGTAATTTTAACTGTAACCCAACATTTTATGTTTGATTTATTCTGTAGCATTTTATGTTTGATTTATTCTGTAGCCCCCAAACTACCGCATATACCATCGATCTCATTACCTGTTGTATCAACATGATTGGCTGTCTCTACATTGAAATCAGATCCATTGCTGGAACTAGTAGAAAAAGTAACCACACTTGTAGTAACCATGGTAACAATAATGTCTGTACAGGGTATGTTTTCCTCTGACGAAACTTCTGTAGATTCGACTGATCCCACTTTTTGGTTTAGGCCCGCTCGTAGGTGCTGATTTCCGCTTCGCCGGCTTGGCAGCGGGTTTAACTCTAGGCATTTTCTGAAACTACCGACTTTGGAATAAGAAATACAATATAGAAATAGGCCTAATAATAAAGTTATTATTATTATTTTTAATATTATATTGTCTCAGCGTTACGACTTCGACAATTTTTGTAAATGAAATCATTATTATTATATTTTGCTCAAATATTGACTAAGCGTTACGCCTTTTCTGTTTTATATTACGCATGTGGTTTTTCAAAATCGAAAAACATCCGAAAAGTCATGTACGTAATGATGCAAATACACACGAAAATAAAGATTGCTAGAAACATTCTCCTTAAATTTCATGCATAACATGAATTTTTTAACACAATATAAAATAAATAAACAAATTTTTATCTTGAGATGCAGGATATGTCTGCTCTCCTTCATTCTCTAACGGAAAAGGAAGTCCTAAGGATTCAGACTAAAATACCAAAAGTTGAAAGAACGGGGTAAATATATGTCGGCATAATGACCCAATATATGATAACCCTTTTTGATACAAATATGGGCCTCTCTAATAACGCGATTTAATTTTCAGCAATTAAATCGAATTATACGAGCAGTATTCAGACTCAAAGGTCCATTCAAACAATACAAATACAAAAAGGGAGAGGGCTGAAATAGGTTTTGCCTGCTGCCCAATCCCATTCACTTTTAGTAGTGTAGTGAATAAATTTTTGTATAAATACGAATATGGCAAATGGGGATCTCCAAAACATCAGAGATGAGATCAAGTGCCATGGAGGACAGAGCACCTGCAGTTTGATTCTTGTCATAATCGGGAAAATCCGTAGACAATTCCATATGTAAAAAGTGGCGTTACAATAAGTATGAAAAACGATAGTCAGTATTTGACTTAATGAAAGATTATATTTGCTGACAAGGTCATTGTGTTGACTAGAAACCGAATACTTACTTTAAACGAGTTTGTTGAAATTCTTATTTCTTCATTTTGTTTGTCAAAAAAAATGCATTATTTAAATTAGCTTAATTTTTTAATATTTAATTTAAGGCCATCATTTTTGGAACTAAATTTTATATATAAAATATATGAATTATACTTTCTTTTATGTGCGACTTCATTTTTGGAGTGTCTTTTATTACTAAGTACTAGACACGAAATTAAATGTTGGTATCTACTCACAGACCTGCAGAGGGAATATTCACTGGTGTTAGACCGGGCACCTTACCTGGAATAACGACGTGGTGTAGCTGTGTAGATAATAGAACCCCCTACTGCTCCCCAGGATATGGTATCTTTATTTGCCAGAGAAACAGTGAGTTTAGTATTACTTTCAAATTCCAACCATACTTGCTTTACTCAAGTTTATTCTTTATTGCAAAATGAAATACGATGAGCTCGAGAGCAAGCTGTTATGAAGCTGAATACTATGAAAACACTAATTTTTGTGCGTGGGGGGGGGGGGGGTAAATTTTCGTGGTTTTTCAAGGTATGAAGAAACCTACGAATTTATGTCAATAATGGAATGTAATTTTCACAGATATAACCACTAACAATTCTTCATCCACGAAATTTAAATTCCCACGAA